>NC_051324.1:50758043-50853989 GCF_015220235.1 Choloepus didactylus | reverse complement strand
GGTGCACTAGAGCAGCCCAAGGCTGACCTTCTGATGCATGTGCTTCGGGGGAATCCCATGGAAAAGCTGGTTGCCAAATTTCTGAGTTTTTGTTTTCTACTTCGAACAGAGGCAACAAAGTCCAGATCAATTTTCTGAAATTAATACTTGTTAATTTCTACAACAATATTATATTTTTTCCAGAGCTCCTAAATGTGGAATTGCCTTTATTACTCAATTCAAATCATAGACAGAGAAAACTATTTCATTTCTAGTAGCATGAGCACAGCTCACTGAAGGGAACATGGAAAAATTGTGAGTAGTGGATCACACATTACAAAGTGATATAACCAGATTATCTCCAATAAACAAACATATAAAACTTGAGGTCCAATGCAATTTTCTAAAGACAGATCTACCCCACTGAGTTTTACAGTTAGTCTTTGGAAGTATGAGATTGGGGGAACAAATCCTCGGTGGCTTAAAAATATAATTAGACTTTTATCACATGTGGTATCATAATTCATTCTTAAATGTTATGTTATCAATGAATTCAATGAAAATTTACACTGATACTCTGATATATCAAATTTGGGACTATGAAAGTGCCACAGAAACTGAAAACAAGAGAGATAAGATTGCCCTTGGAATGTGGAACTTAGAAATGGCATGAAAAGAGAAAATTTAGGTATGGTCACCTTTAAGAAAAAGAATGGCTTCATGACTGGCAAAATTTACTCTACCATGGTGGAGGATATTGTAAAAAATGAATGTGTATATCTTAAGTGGAGTTGGGGGTAATTAGGAATGGAAGATACTGTAGATAAGGACATCCTGGTTATGATAGACTCACAGAAGCTGAATGCAATCTGCCAAGTGGTTTTAGTTGATGCATAGATGCCCCCAGTGATGTGACTTCCAATCATAGCCCATCTATTGATCTCTTTCTGCTTTCATTTATTTCTTCCCCTTTGAGGATATAAGAGCCAAAGCATATATCTCTGGGGCTTGGAAATCAGAATCCAGTTGTTGCATATTCACCTCCCTGTTCTGCCACTCATTGGCAGGAATCCTTGGGAAAATTTCTTAATATATTCAAGCCCTTTTTATAGTTGATTTATTTTATAAAATTTTAGCTTCCGTCTGTTCATTTATCCTAACTGTTGTACATAGAAATTGCATCCATGGAGTTAATCAGGAAGTTATTTCTCTATTTTTTTTTTCCTCTCTATGATGTCATACTGGAAACCGAAACCTGGTTTATGGTCCCCACTCCCAGGGGAGTAGAGTTTCTTTTCATGCTTTTCCCCAGCAAACCTAATAAGGGCCAGGATCTTGGGCATCTTGTTTATTTCTGTATCCCCCACATGAACACAGTAACTGGTCCACAGTAGGGGCACAGTACCTAGTTATTGAAAGAAAAGGGTCTTTTTAATCTACAAATATAAACCTCTTAGTTTTCATTATTTGTCCCGAAACTCTGATAATTGACAGGAAAATGAGCCCAAATAGGAAAACATCCAAGTTATTTGCTTTCATGTGCAAAACTTGTTGGCCATAGAGGTGTCTCTGTGTCTTCTGATGACATCACAAATAAAACAGTGCAGGAGAAACAGACTGGTTTTTAGAAGACAGTCAAGCTGCTTACAAGCTGTGCAGCTGTGCAAGCTGGTACGTGTTAGTTTACCTCCATGAGATCCATTTAATCTGCTTTACGATGGGTACGATAAGATCTCCCTTTCTAGGTGCTCAGTAAATATTAATGAATCATTTCAAGGTGTCCTCTGCTACGAAGCACCTGGAGTGCTGGTGGGTAGTAAGTTAGAGACCTTGGCAGGCTCTGCAGAGAACTGGAGATGAAGGTCAAGAGGATGACACTTCTCACCTTTATTAACTCGACCCAGGGCCACCCTGGTCCTGCAACCTGCTCTTCCTCCTAGAGGCAGCACCAACCCTCAAAAGTCCAAATGCTTGAGTGTGCTCTTTATTGCTCAGGTTCTTCCAGCTTCCCCCTCCTTTACTATCACCATTATACCTGTCATAGATTCTGGTGGGGCCCAGTTTCTCCTCATTTCTTGTTCTCATGTTCCTTTCCGTATGCACAGAAAAGTGCCCGATGTGTGAAAGTGTCAAGATTTCCACTGCTAGAGAAGCCAGAGACAGGCAATGTGCACATCCTCCAGGTGTACAGATATCAGTGTTGTTTCCACTTGCAGTAAGAATTAAATGACAGCACCCCCGAGTTAGACTAAGAAGACCCAGATACTGGACCTGTGGACATTAAGCAATTAAGTTTTCTCATATATACAAAGATTATTGCAAAAGACACTCTTGGCTCTGACAACCTTGGTAGGTTATTGTGAGACTAGGAATGGAGGATAGAGCTGAAATGTGGTTTGAATTATGTCAGCTCTTATAAAGGCAATGCTGCAGGAAAAAAAAATAAAATGTGGGGAAAGATGCAAAGTAGTAAAGATTTTATTAAGAAATAAACAGGGAAGATGTCCTGTAATTAGGAAGACAATTCAAAGTGAACATAAAATGGAGAAGCAGACCACAGGAACAATGAGAACATTTAGAAATATTTATTATTTACCCTTGAGGAGAGTTTGAAGAAAAAAGCCATAAGGTTACTGTTTGTGTATTTTTTAGGTTTTTTTAGAGAGAAAGGGGCAAGATTAAATTTCCACGTCTGAGAACATGACTCAAGGTCAAGAACACATAAAGCAGAGCAAAGAGCTCGAATACTGATCAACCAGAAAAGAGAAGAAAATCAGAAAAAAGTAGGCTGCACCTCATCAAAAAGATTCCAAGACATTTTACAAGATGACTAAGAAAACTGGATGGTGGTGAAATCTGGGAAGTGACTCTATTGAAGGACCAGGTGGGAAGTGGGAATGTGGCAGGTGGTGGGTGTTCAGAAGAGGATCAACAGTAGGAAGGACAGCAGCAGCTGGGCACCCAGCAAGGGCTGCTGCAGCAGCTGGGGTGGCAGCAGGTGGTCCTACAGCAGGTGGTCTAACAACAGCTTGGGCGGCAGCAAGGCTGGCAGCAGCTGGTTCCACAGCTATTGGCTAGGCAACCGGGCACACAGCAGCACGTTGGTTGGTAGCAGGTTCTCGAGCAGTACACGGGGCCACTGCAAGCTGGCCGGCAGCAGGTTGTGTAGCAGCAACTGGGGCAGCAGCAAGGCTGGCAGCAGCTGGAGCCACAGCAGGATGGACGGCAGCAAGGCTGGCAGCAGCTGGAGCCACAGCAGGTGGGCTGGCAGCAGGTGGTCCTACAACAGGTGGTCTGACAACAAACTGGGCGGCAGCAAGGCTGGCAGCAGCTGGAGCCACAGCAGGATGGACGGCAGCAAGGCTGGCAGCAGCTGGAGCCACAGCAGGTGGGCTGGCAGCAGGTGGTCCTGCAGCAGGTGGTTCTGCAGCAAGTTGGCTGGCAGCAAGGGGAGCAGCAGCAGCTCATGGTGTCAGGTGTGGAGGGCGGGTTCCTGTTCAAAGGTGAGTTTCCCAGATTCTGAGAAGTCCTTCTCTTCCGGGGCTTTTATACAGTGGGTCCCCAATGTTGGGACCAATGAGCAGAACTTTTCCTTGTTGTTTATGTTGTTTTCCATGGTCCATGGGGAAATGGCCCAAGGAGGAAGTTATTCCTCAGTGTTAAGAATTTTCTCAAGGTAATTGATTTGTTTGTTTTCCTAATTGATACATTTAAAAAAAGATTATTTTCCTGAAATGATCTATGCAGTCATGAAGCACTGTTAAGCCTGTTGAGATGTCACAGGTGTCAGTCTGCATGTGCTTTCCTTTGGTGAGACTTACATTGGGAAGCACCTTTGAAGAGAGGGTGATGATGATGAGTCATGGTGATGAGTTAAAGCAGGTTTGGGGAGGCTTCTGATTCTACCTGTAATGTGAAAGGTAGTATAGAATTTACCCTGCTGCTGTAAACAATAATGAATACTGGGGAAATATATAAAACAACAATTTGCAGGACAGCAATCAACTTTGGGCTACGATCCTTGAACAAGGGACACATGAGGTGAAGCCCACATTTTTCCCCAGGTTTTTCTCTTTAGTCACTGTTTTTGTCCTTGTCAAGGGATATCTCCCTACCTCAAGATCAAGTCATTCACAGAACTTATCTAGTAAGAGTTTTAAGATTTTCTAATTTTAGGTCATTAATATTCCTAGATTTGCTTTTTGTACATTACATGTGGTTGGAATACAATTTTATCTGTCCCATGTGGACAATTTTTTCCAGCTTTGATTTATGAACATAGTATGCTTCATCATCGATGTGCCCCCATTTCATCCATAATATTATTTATCTTTGTCTTCTCTCTTTTTCTTGATCACTTCTGACAGTGGAATATAAATTTTTTAGTTAAAAAAATGAAAACAAATTTTGAATTTGCTGGTGTTCGCTGCTGTATCTTTGTTAATTATTTCATTAATTTACACCTTAATTAATTTATTGTTTTTTGGTTAATTGTACTTTTATTTTTCTAACTCATTAAGAGGAGCACTTAATTAGTTTTGAGATTTTAATCTTATCTAAGCATTTAAAGTTATGCATTTAGTTAAAGCACCAATTTTACAGCATCCCAAAGATTTGATATGTCATATTTTCATTGTCACTCAGTTAACACATTCTATACTTTACATTATGAATTATTCAGGTTTGGTCTTCCATGTCAGTATATTGTCTACAATTTATCCCATCTTTTGTGCACTCTAATGACTATATGCTCTACTGTTTGTTTTGTACCTAATATTATGCTTAGTTCTCTCTGTCCCTACCATAAATTTATTTTTATTAACTCTTCATTTTGGAATTATTTCTGATTTATAGAAACATTGCAGAAATATTACAAAGGATTCCTACATGCCTTCACAATGTTAGCATTTTACTATGCTTTCTTTAACATTTGATGTCTGTATAGACAATTACTGTAGGGTTTACCTGAATCATTTGAGAGTAGGTTGCAGTTGTACTCTCCATCACTCAACACCCATTTATTCCTAAGTTCTTCAGTGTGTGTTTCTTTAATCACATAGTTCTGTGATCAAAACCAAGATTTTAAAAACTAATATAATATTATTTCTGCTTGGTTCTTACTAACATTTTCATGTACTTTTTTGTACTGCTAATAGCCTTCAATTATTCTCTTTCAATGTATTTATGAAGTTTAGTTAAAATCCAAATGAAGATTTCCTGACTTGGAAGACAAAATCCCTGAAAAATGTAAATAATATAAACATAAGAAGACTCTGAATGGTGTAGAGAAGAAGGCAGACTGGCTAGGGACCTCAGGACCTGAGGAATAACATGATGTTAAGTTTCCTGGACTTTTTTTTTTTCCTTGTATAGCCCAGGCTTTGAGCTGAAGAAGCCAGCAACCCAGAAACTCCAACAGAAGAAGAGGAGAAAAGTCTAAACAACCAAATGTAAAGTTTGGAACTGAAAGATACAATAACCAGAATAACAGTAGAATGGAAGTGACAAAGGAAAGTTTCAGTGAACTGGAAGACAGAACAATAGAAATTACCCAGCCTGAACAGCACAGAGGAAATAGACTGAAAAAAATTAACAAATTACAAATTCTTGTTAAGTGTACATGCAATCTTCTCCAGGATAGACCATCTGCTAGGCTAGAACTAAGTGAGTTCAGCAAGTTTGCAAGATAAACACAAATAATTGTATTTCTATAGACTATCAATGAACACATGGACCCAGAAATTAAAAATAATATATCATGTATAATCAGTTTCTCCCTTTCTCTCTCTAAAAAGAAATACTTGGTTGTGAGTTTAACAAAACATGTACAGGACTTTTACAGCATTTATTTACAAAGTGCTGATGAAGGAAACAAAGAAGATCTCTATAAACGGAGAAACATCATGTTCGTGAATTGGAAGACTCAATGTAGTAAAGACATCAATGCTTCCAAATTGATAAACGGGTTTAATAAAATTCCTATAAAAATGACAGCAAAATTTTTTTGTAAATAAACACAAGATTACTTTAAAGTTGGTATGTAAAAGTAAAGGAACTAGAATAGCTAAAACAATTTGAAAAAGAAGAATAAAATTGAAGGAGTCAGTCTACCCAATTTCAAGAATTGTAATATAGCTACAGTAATCAAGACTATGTGGTACTGAAGGAGGAATAGACATATAAGTCAATGGATTGTTTAGAGAATCCAGAAAGACATCCATACAAATATTTCCAACTGATTTTTCACAAAGGTGCAGAAGCAATTCCATAAAGGAAAGATAGCCTTTCCAACAAAGGTACTGGTGCAACGGGACATCCAAAAGCAAAAAATGAACCTTGACCCTAGTCTTACACTTTATACAAAAATGAATTAAAAATGGATCATGGAGCCAAATGTAAAACGTAAAACTATAAAACTTTTAGGAAAAAAAAAACATAGTAGAAGACATAGGTGAAGCAGGTGGTGTGGGTGGGATGAGGTGGGTGTGGCTTACAAGTGCTACCTGAGGGGTCCTTGTGGGGATGGAAATGTTCTGTAGCTTCACTGTCTCAATGTCAATTCATGATTAAGATGTTCCATAGTTTTGCAAAATATGGTTATAGAAACTGGGTAAAGCATACATGGGATATCTGTGTTTCAATATAAAAAGTTTGCTTTAAAAATTCGATTGAAGAAAGGAAGGAAAAATATACAAATGTTCTGTAAAAAGCAGAAGAACAAAGGGGTATGGAGATTACTCGAACATCTGATCATCTCCACTATAGCAAGGGAGTTCACCTGTCAGAAGGAGGTGGGTCAGTTCTTAAATAAAAACCTAACTTCCTGTTGAATCTGATGTCACAATATCTGTAGTGGGTTATCAAGGAATGTCTAAATTTGTGCTGCTCAAGCCTTTACACTAACTAGAGAGGAACAGTAGAAATCTGTTGGTCTGAGTAGATCTTGTCACCAAATGCTTGTCACCAAGCATTTTAACGTCCTAATCTTTGCTTCCAGAAGATATTAAACATCATGACAATTCCGTGGGCATCCCCATGGACTATTTACATAATGCCTTTGTCAGTCATCCAAATTAGATAAATTTATAAAATCATTTATATCTCTGAAAAAAATTTTACACCCATTTATCTCAGTGGGAGTCACTATATATCTCTCTTTGATTCTTTTTCCATTTTCTGCACATTTTACACATAAAGAAACTGTGAACATAGGAAGCTTCTCAATCCTCCTGTGAATCGATTGGACATTGATAAGACTTCCATTATTGGCATTTCTAAGGATTCTGCCATATGCCTTAAATGTCAGTGCTACCACAGAGTTTGGGTACAGAGACTGACTTTCCTTCTCTTTTTCAAATACATCTCAAGTAAAATCATTCTGATACCTAGCTGACTAATGTAAATGACAAAAACGAACAGAATAAAAAGATAAAATTCCATTGTGGATACTCAGGAGGCAGAGACATGAGTCAGTTCGTATCAGAAGTCAGGGAGCACTAGAGCTGCAGCATCAAGGCTGCAGAATTTATGCTAAGTTGATTGAAGATGTTTTCTGAATAACCTGCGACTCTTAAATGGGGCTGGTGAAGCTGGTGTACCGTGGCAGCTTAGCAAGAGGAGATGCACCAATGCAGCTGTCAGCCAGGCCTGGCCAAGCACTGCAGGGAATAGAGAGAGCCGGACAAGGCACATTGAGACTTCAGATTCATTGGCAAACTATTGTGAAACATGTACAGTAGATGCCATTCAATATTCTTCTCCAAATGCCCTGTTCTGGTATTTTGCTCAGGGAATAAACTCCTCGTTATGATTTAACTTTTCATGGAGGTATGCTTATAGGAAAAATATGCTAGTCAAACGACCTATGAAAACTCTAGTTCCTCTTTAATAAGTTATTTATCGTGTAAATTCATCATAAATTGTAATATGGATTTTATAGGCTTGATAAAAGTGAATGTGCCCCAAGGTGGTTTAACCCTTAAAATGTAAGTCAAAAGGCCTTTTTTCCTGTTTCCTTCTTGAAGTTTTGTAGTTTTATGTTGTTACACTTAGGTCCATGGCCCATTTTGAGTTGATTTTTGTATATGATGTGACGTAGAACCAAGGTTCATTTTTGTACAGGGATCTTTGATTGTTTCAGTACCATTTATTCAAAAGACTAAACTTTCTCCCTACTTATGTTGGCATCTTTCTCTAAAGTCAATGGATGATATGTGTGGATCTATTTGTGGATTCTTATTACTTTCTATTGATCCTATATGGCTATCATTTCACCAATAGCACGCAAAATAACATTGCTATTGAAGTCATATAATGGTGTGCTGTTCATGCAACTTGTGCAAATTGCTCTAAATCCATTGTTTATGATTTTCTCAGCTCTAATATAGGGGCAAAAATAATAGCATCTCAGGGTTGTATGAGAATGACAGTGTCGATAAAGGATGGAGCTCGCTAACTAGAACATAATAGGTACTCGATCAGGGTAACTCATCCCTAAGTACTCTCTCTGTTAGAAAGCTAAGTAACTAAGCAAAGAATTCCAGATACATCTTGTAGGAAGATATCACATCTCTTGATCCCATTAACCAACCAAAACAACTTTATATCCCTTAAAAAGGTGACCCTGTCGAAACCTCTTGTTTTCATCTCAGAGCTGCATTAGACCTTGTACTACTGAGTTGCTTTGGTTGTTCTTTTTATTCAGCTTTTCATCAAAAGATCTAGCTACTTGGGAACTAAATGATTGCCAATCTTGACTTTGGGTAATACATCCTTCCTTCTCCTTTTCATCTTGCTTTCTCCCTTTTTTCCCTTCAACTCTGATTTTGATATCCCTTCCCTACTTTATCTTTTTCACGTAAAGCACAAGAAACACCCTTTTGTGATCCAGAGATTATGATTAAATTAAAGGCTTATATTCCAATTTCATAATTACCTCAAATCTTAGTACTTGGTACAAATTTACTTTCCTTCATAATGTTGAGGTCATGAGACAAATTTATTCGAAGTTTGGGAGCACAGGAAAGGTGGCCCCAGAGTGTGTGCTTTTCAGGGGTGATTCTTAATCCCAATTTCTGCTGAGATGGATTAAATAATTCAAGAATACCATTTCCATGCCATCAAAGAACAGATTCCTTTAGGTGACGTTGGGGATCACTTTGTTTGTCGGGGACAGTGTGCCGGTGGTTGAACAGAAACCATGGAAAATGCAAGGCCTCCCTTCGTTGACGGGAACTCCTCAAGGCAGTGTTGTTGGTCACAGAGGTGGGAAGGGTCTGGGAAGAGCCTTGTAGATAGAAGAGGATCCAGAGATGAAGACTATAGTTATTTCCATTGTTAGAGAAGCAACTCAAGGTGAGCACATTCCCTGTCTGAGTTCTACTTGGAGAAAGATGCAAATAAAAGCGCATTAGGCGTGGAAGCAGGGGACCTGGGCGTTGGGCTTGCTTCTGTGGTCTGCTAGATGTGTGAAATTCATTTTCTCTTTCTGAAAATGGCAACAAATCTTTGCTCTGCCCAATTTGTAGGGTCATTGTGAGTCTTGAATGAGATGATAGATACAAAATTCAGTTCAAAAGGGAGGACTTATAAAAGAAGCACTATTAAAAAGAAAAGCAAAATACATAGTATTAGGTCCAGGAAAATACAGATTTTATTAGAATAGACCTGCTAGAAAGACAATTCAGATATTATGAAGAGTGAAAAGCAAACACAAAACATTTTCCAATGATAAAATCTAATAAATATTGATCATTTTAGAGAGCTAAAAATACAATCATCACATTTAATTTTTTTCTTTTTTTTTCACTAGATACAAAAAAATGATGATCGTGTTCCCAAGGCTGAGACCGTGAATCCAGGGCAAATTCAGATGGTGCTGACCAGGATTGAGTACAGCGATCAAGAGGAAATGAAGAATGAAATCAAGGTGAAGTAGACGGCATTCCTCAGCAGACTCACAAGCATTGCCTGAAGAAGATGCCAGCAGTGTTCAATGCCAGCGTGTTGTTTCTCAGGAAAGCATGGGGAGCAAGTTTATTGCAGGAGTAGGAACATTGGCAAATGGTTGAGGAAAGGTGGTCTGTGGTAGGTGGTGGGACTAGGTGAGTGCTTCAGCACCAGGAAGGGCGGCAGCAGCTGGAAAGACAGCAAGGGCTGCAGCAGCAGCTGGGACGGCAGCAGGTGGTCCTACAGCAGGTGGTCTGACAGCAGACTGGGCGGCAGCAAGGCTGGCAGCAGCTGGTTCCACAGCAGGTGGGCTGGCAGCAGCTGGACTCACAGCAGCTGGGCTGGCAGCAAGGCTGCCAGCAGCTGGTTCCACAACAGGATGGACGGCAGCAAGGGTGGCAGCAGCTGGACCCACAGCTATTGGCTAGGCAACCGGGCACGCAGCAGCACGTTGGCTGGTAGCAGGTTCTCGTGCAGTACACGGGGCCACTGCAAGCTGGCCGGCAGCAGGTTGTGTAGCAGCAACTGGGGCAGCAGCAAGGCTGGCAGCAGCTGGAGCCACAGCAGGATGGACGGCAGCAAGGCTGGCAGCAGCTGGAGCCACAGCAGGTGGGCTGGCAGCAGGTGGTCCTACAACAGGTGGTCTGACAGCAAGTTGGCTGGCAGCAAGGGGAGCAGCAAGGGGAGCAGCAGCAGCTCATGGTGTCAGGTGTGGAGGGCGAGTTCCTGTTCAAAGGTGAGTTTCCCAGATTCTGAGAAATCCTTCTCTTCTGGGGTTTTTATACACTGGACCCCCAATATGTGGACCAATGAGCAGAAGTTTACTTGTTGTTTATGTTGTTTCCCATGGTCCATGGGGAAATGGCCCAAGAAGGAAGTTGTTTCTTAAGTGTTAAGAATTTTCTCAAGGTAAGTGATTTGTTTGTTTTCTTAATTGATACATAAAAATAAGACTATTTCCCCAAAATGAGATGCAGTCATGAAATGCTTTTAAGCCTGCTGAGATGTCACAAGTGTCTGTCTACATCTGCTTTCCCTTGGTGAGACTTACATTGGGAAGCACCTTTGAAGAGAGGGTGATGGTCATGTGTAACATATGAACTTTTGCATTATGCCCCAACTGTTTCCTTTCCCACAGGCCCTAGAGAACAGATGCTTCCATATGCCTTAGCAAATTGATAGACCAACTTGAAAGCCTTAATTTGATTCCATACACAGCCAACCACACTGTGTCAGGGCCTCAACCCCACGTCCCTTTTTCTGAAGCTTATCAAACATTGGCTTGTCCTCTGGTCAGTGCTGACCAGCACAGCAAAGAACTTCTGTCTCTTCATGCTGCTGAGTGTGAGGTCCGCACATAAGCCCTGGTAACTTCTCCATCTTATTCTCCAGGCTGGACTCGTCCGAGTCATTCTTTGGTGTGTTGTGCCCCTCGCAGTTGGGTTGAAGGCTGCCTTATAGCACATCCCTGGCCTTAGTGGAAACATGCTTAGTCGTGGTGCTGAGGTAAACCCAGGTTTACTAGGCTTCTGGTTCCACCTGCAATGAGGAAGCAGCATAGGATTTACCCTCCAGCTGTAAACAAAATTGAAAGCTGGAGAAACATACAAGACAATTATTTCCAGGAGAGGAATCAGATTCGCCTATGATATTTCAGTGAAGGAAACACATGAGGTAAAGCCTGCATTTTCTCCAGGTGTGCCAGTTTGGATGTATTATGTCCCCCAAACGCCTTGTTCTTTAATGCAATCTTGTGGGGACAGATGTATTCGTGTTGATTAGGTTGGAATCTTTGGATTAGGTTTTTCCATGCAGATGTGACCCACCCAACTGTGCGTAATATCTTTGATTAGATTATTTCCATGGAGGTGTGGCCCCGCCCATTCAGCCTGGGTCTTGATTTGTTTACTGGAACCCTATAAGAGCTCAGATAGAAGGAACTCAGTGCTGCTTCAGCTTAGAGAGACATTTTGGGGATGGCCATTGAAAGTAGACTTTTGCTAGTCCAGAGTTTGCCTGGGAGAAACTAAGAGAACACCCCCAGATGCCTAGAGAAAATCATCCTGGGAGAAGGCCATTTTGAAACCAGAACCCCAGAGCAGATGCCAGCCACGTGCCTGTGCATTCCCAGCTGACAGATCTTTTCCAGACACTATCAGTATTCTTCAGTGAAGTATTAGCAAACAGGATCACCAGGTTTTCCTCCTTTTTTTTTTTTCTTTTTTTTAAAGTAAAATATATAACTTAGTTTATTTAACTTAGACGAGTAGGCGAGAATGGCCTTCTTCACCTTCTTCCTCCTCCATCTCTTCCTCCTCCACTTTTTTTTTTTAATCTTCATTTTATTGAGATATATTCACATACCACGCAGTCATACAAAACAGATCGTACTTTCGATTGTTTACAGTACCATTACATAGTGGTACATTCATCACCCAAATCAATCCCTGACACCTTCATTAGCACACACACAAAAATAACAAGAATAATAATTAGAGTGAAAAAGAGCAATTGAAGTAAAAAAGAACACTGGGTACCTTTGTCTGTTTGTTTCCTTCCCCTATTTTTCTACTCATCCATCCATAAACTAGACAAAGTGGAGTGTGGTCCTTATGGCTTTCCCAATCCCATTGTCACCCCTCATAAGCTACATTTTTATACAACTGTCTTCGAGATTCATGGGTTCTGGGTTGTAGTTTGATAGTTTCAGGTATCCACCACCAGCTACCCCAATTCTTTAGAACCTAAAAAGGGTTGTCTAAAGTGTGCATAAGAGTGCCCACCAGAGTGACCTCTTGGCTCCTTTTGGAATCTCTCTGCCACTGAAGCTTATTTCATTTCCTTTAACATCCCCTTTTTGGTCAAGAAGATGTTCTCCGTCCCACGATGCCAGGTCTACATTCCTCCCCGGGAGTCGTATTCCACATTGCCAGGGAGATTCACTCCCCTGGGTGTCTGATCCCACGTAGGGGGGAGGGCAGCGATTTCACCTTTCAAGTTGGCTTAGCTAGAGAGACAGGGCCACATCTGAGCAACAAAGAGGCATTCGGGAGGAGGCTCTTAGGCACAACCATAGGGAGGCCTAGCCTCTCCTTTGCAGCAATCGTCTTCCCAAGGGTAAAACCTGTGGTAGAGGGCTCAACCCATCAAACCACCAGTCCCCTATGTCTGTGGTCATGTTAGCAACCATGGAGGTGGGGTAGGCGAATACCCCTGCATTCTCCACAGGATCCTCAAGGGGGCACTACATCTTTTTTTTTTTCCTTGTTTTTCTTTTCTTTTCTTTTCTTTTTTTTTTTTAACTTTCCCTTCTTTTTTAAATCAACTGTATGAAAAAAAAAGTTAAAAGGAAAACAAACATACAATAAAAGAACATTTCAAAGAGACCATAACAAGGGAGTAAGAAAAAGACAACTAACCTAAGATAACTGCTTAACTTCCAACATGTTCCTACTTTACCCCAAGAAAGTTACCTAATATAGCAACATTTCTGTGAACTTGCTCCTACTGTATCCATCAGAAGTTAACAGACCATAGTCATTCCTGGGCATCCCCAGAACGTTAAATAGCTTATCTGTTCTTCTTGGATTATTGTTCCCCCTTCCTCAATTGCTCTCTATTGCTAGTTCCCCTACATTCTACATTATAAACCATTTGTTTTACATTTTTCAAAGTTCACATTAGTGGTAGCATATAATATTTCTCTTTTTGTGCCTGGCTTATTTCGCTCAGCATTATGTCTTCAAGGTTCATCCATGTTGTCATATGTTTCACGAGATCGTTCCTTCTTACTGCCGCGTAGTATTCCATCGTGTGTATATACCACATTTTATTTATCCACTCATCTGTTGAAGGACATTTGGGTTGTTTTCATCTCTTGGCAATTGTGAATAATGCTGCTATGAACGTTGGCGTGCAGATATCTGTTCGTGTCACTGCTTTCCGATCTTCCGGGTATATACCGAGAAGTGCAATCGCTGGATCGAATGGTAACTCTATATCTAGTTTTCTAAGGAACTGCCAGACTGACTTCCAGAGTGGCTGAACCATTATACAGTCCCACCAACAATGAATAAGAGTTCCAATTTCTCCACATCCCCTCCAGCATTTGTAGTTTCCTGTTTGTTTAATGGCAGCCATTCTAATCGGTGTTAGATGGTATCTCACTGTGGTTTTAATTTGCATCTCTCTAATAGCTAGTGAAGCTGAACATTTTTTCATGTGTTTCTTGGCCATTTGTATTTCCTCTTCAGAGAACTGTCTTTTCATATCTTTTGCCCATTTTATAATTGGGCTGTCTGTACTATTGTCATTGAGTTGTAGGATTTCTTTATATATGCAAGATATCAGTCTTTTGTCAGATACATGGTTTCCAAAAATTTTTTCCCATTGAGTTGGCTGCCTCTTTACCTTTTTGAGAAATTCCTTTGAGGTGCAGAAACTTTTAAGCTTGAGGAGTTCCCATTTATCTATTTTCTCTTTTGTTGCTTGTGCTTTGGGTGTAAAGTCTAGGAAGTGGCCGCCTAATACAAGGTCTTGAAGATGTTTTCCTACATTATCTTCTAGAAGTTTTATGGTACTTTCTTTTATATTGAGATCTTTGGTCCATTTTGAGTTAATTTTTGTGTAGGGGGTGAGGTAGGGGTCCTCTTTCATTCTTTTGGATATGGATATCCAACTCTCCCAGCCCTCAGGGGTGATTCTTAATCCCAATTTCTGCTGAGATGAATTAAATAATTCAAGAATACCATTTCCAGGCCATCAAAGAACAGATTCCTTTAGGTGACGTTGGGGATCACTTTGTTTGTCGGGGACAGTGTGCCGGTGGTTGAACAGAAACCGTAGAAAATGCAAGGCCTCCCTTCGTTGACGGGAACTCCTAAAGGCAATGTCTGTTGGTCACAGAGGTGGGAAGGGGTCTGGGAAGAGCTTTGTAGATAGAAGAGGATCCACAGATGAAGACTATAGTTATTTCCATTGTTAGAGAAGCAACTCAAGGTGAGCACATTCCCTGTCTTAGTTCTACTTGGAGAAAGATGCAAATAAAAGCGCATTAGGCATGGAAGCAGGGGACCTGGGCGTTGGGCTTGCTTCTGTGGTCTACTTAGATGTGTGAAATTCATTTTCTCATTCTGAAAATGGCAACATATCTTTGCTCCGCCCAATTTGTAGGGTCATTGTGAGTCTTGAATGAGATGATAGATACAAAATTCAGTTCAAAAGGGAGGACTTACAAAAGAAGCGCTATTAAAAAGAAAAGCAAAATACATACTATTAGATCCAGGAAAATACAGATTTTATTAGAATAGACCTGCTAGGAAGACAATTCAGATATTATTAAGAGTGAAAAGCAAACCCAAAACACTTTCCAATGATAAAAGCTAATAAATATGGATCATTTTAGGGAGCTAAAAATACAATCATCACATTTAATTTTTTTCTTTTTTTTTTCAATAGATAAACAAAAATGATGATCGTGTTCCCAAGGCTGAGACCGTGAATCCAGGGCAAATTCAGATGGCGCTGACCAGCATTGAGTACAGCGATCAAGAGGAAATGAAGAATGAAATCAAGGTGAAGTAGACGGCATTCCTCAGCAGACTCACAAGCATTGCCTGAAGAAGATGCCAGCAGTGTTCAATGCCAGCGTGTTGTTTCTCAGGAAAGCATGGGGAGCAAGTTTATTGCAGGAGTAGGAACATTGGCAAATGGTTGAGGAAAGGTGGTCTATGGTAGGTGGTGGGTCTGGGTGAGTGCTTTAGCAACAGGAAGGGCGGCAGCAGCTGGAAAGACAGCAAGGGCTGCAGCAGCAGCTGGGGCGGCAGCAGGTGGTCCTACAGCAGGTGGTCTGACAGCAGACTGGCTGGCAGCAAGGCTGGCAGCAGCTGTTTCCACAGCAGATGTTCTGACAGCAAGGCTGGCAGCAGCTGGTTCCACAGCTATTGGCTAGGCAACCGGGCACGCAGCAGCACGTTGGTTGGTAGCAGGTTGTCATGCAGTACACGGGGCCACTGCAAGCTGGCTGGCAGCAGGTTGTGTAGCAGCAACTGGGGCAGCAGCAAGGCTGGCAGCAGCTGGAGCCACAGCAGGTGGGCTGGCAGCAGGTGGTCCTATAACAGGTGGTCTGACAGCAAGTTGGCTGGCAGCAAGGGGAGCAGCAAGGGGAGCAGCAGCAGCTCATGGTGTCAGGTGTGGAGGGCGAGTTCCTTTTCAAAGGTGAGTTTCCCAGATTCTGAGAAATCCTTCTGTTCTGGGGCTTTTATACGCTGGACCCCCAATATGTGGACCAATGAGCAGAACCTTACTTGTTGTTTATGTTGTTTCCCATGGTCCAAGGGGAAATGGCCCAAGAAGGAAGTTGTTTCTTAAGTGTTAAGTATTTTCTCAAGGTAATTGATTTGTTTGTTTTCTTAATTGATACATAAAAGTAAGACTATGTCCCCGAAATGAGATATGCAGTCATGAAATACTTTTAAGCCTGCTGAGATGTCACAAGTGTCTGTCTACATCTGCTTTCCCTTGGTGAGACTTACATTGGGAAGCACCTTTGAAGAGAGGGTGATGGTCATGTGTAACATATGAACTTTTGCATTATGCCCCAACTGTTTCCTTTCCCACAGGCCCTAGAGGACAGATGCTTCCATATGCCTAAGCAAATTGATAGGCCAACTTGAAAGCCTTAATTTGATTCCATACACAGCCAAGCACACTGTGTCAGGGCCTGAACCCCACGTCCCTTTGTCTGAAGCTTATCAAACATTGGCTTGTCCTCTGGTCAGCGCTGACCAGCACAGCAAAGAACTTCTGTCTCTTCACGCTGCCGAGGGCGGGGTCCCCACATAAGCCCTGGTAACTTCTCCATCTTATTCTCCAGGCTGGACTTGTCCGAGTCATTCTTTGGTGTGTTGTGCTCCTTGCAGTTGGGTTGAAAGGTGCCTTGTAGCACATCCCTGGCCTTACTAGGAACATGCTGAGTCGTGGTGCTGAGTTAAACTCAGGTTTACTAGGCTTCTGGTTCCACCTGCAATGTGGAAGCAGCATAGGATTTACCCTCCAGCTGTAAACAAAATTGAAAGCTGGGGAAACGTATAAGACAGGTATTTCCAGGAGAGCAATCAGATTCGCCTATGATTTTTCAGTGGAGGAAACGCATGAGGTAAAGCCTGCATTTTCTCCAGGTGTGCCAGTTTGGATGTATTATGTCCTCCAAACGCCATGTTCTTTAATGCAATCTTGTGGGGACAGATGTATTCGTGTTGATTAGGTCGGAATCTTTGGCTTAGGTTTTTCCGTGGAGATGTGACCCACCCAACTGTGCATATTACCTTTGATTAGATTATTTCCATGGAGGTGTGGCCCTTCCCATTCAGCCTGGGTCTTGATTTGTTTACTGGAACCCTATAAGAGCTCAGACAGAAGAAACTCAGTGCTGCTTCAGCTTAGAGAGACATTTTGGGGATGGCCATTGAAAGTAGACTTTTGCTGGTCCAGAGTTTGCCTGGGAGAAACTAAGAGAACACCCCCAGATACCTAGAGATAAACATCCTGAGAGAAGGCCATTTTGAAACCAGAACCCCAGAGCAGATGCCAGCCACGTGCCTGTGCATTCCCAGCTGACAGATGTTTTCCAGACACTATCAGTGTTCTTCAGTGAAGCATTAGCAAACAGGATCACCAGGTTTTCCTCATTTGTTACAGTTTTTGTCCTGGTCAAGAGATATCTCCCTACTTGAAGTTCAAAAGTAATTCGCATAACTTATCTGGTAAGACTTTTAAGGTTTTGTTTTTTATCGTTAGGTCATTAATACTCTTAGAATTGATATTTTGTACATTATGTACGCTTGGAATCCAATTTTAGCTGTTCCACGTGGATAGTTTGTTTCTAGCTTTGATCAGGGTACATTCTTGCTTCATCCATAATTTTATTATCTCTCTTCTCTCTTTTTCTTGATCACTCCTGACAGTGGTTTGTCAATATGTTAGTTAAAAAAATACAAAACATTTTTTGGGGTTTTTATCTTTCTCCTGTTTCTTTATTAATGATTTTATTAATATACCCTTTAGTTAATTTATGATTTCTTGGTTAATTTAGTTTGTATTTTTCTAACTCATGAAAATGGGTTTTAGTTAACTAATTTTTAGATTTCATTCTAATCAAAGTATTTAAGTCCATAAATGTAGGTATAGTACCAATCTTACAGCATCCCAAAATTTCGAAAAGTAATATTTTCATTGTCATTCAATTAACACGTTCTATACTTCACACTATGAATTATTCAGCTTTAGTCTTCCATGTCAGTGTATCTTCTACAATTTATCCTATCTAGTGTGCAACCTAATGACTATATGCCCCACTCTGTTTTCTAACTACTATTATGCCTCATATACTCTGCCCCTACTTTCAATTTATTTTATTAAGTCTTCCTTTTGGAATTATTTCAGAGTTATAGAAAAATTGCAAAATACTTCAAAGAATTCCCATATATCTCACACTTTATAAAAATTAAATTAAAAATGGATCATGAACTTCAATGCAAAATGTAGAAGTATAAAACTTTTAGAAAGAAACCATAGTAGGAGACATAGGTGAAGCAGGTGGTGTGGGTGGGAAGCAGGTGGGTGTGGCTCACAGGGGTACCTGAGGGATCCTGGTGGTGATGGAAATGTTCCATATCTTCACTGTATCATTGTCAATTTATGGTTGTGATGTTCTATAGTTTTGAATAGTTTGTTTTTGGAAACTGGGTAAAGGTTAAATTGGTTATCTCTTTTTCAAAATAAAAAAAAACTTACTTTAAAATTCTGATTGAAGGAAGGAGGAAAAGTTTAAAAATGCCATCTGCCTATAAAACAGGAAAGTATTAGAGGGTTTTGAGATTAGTCAACCATTTGGTCACCTCCACCATAGCCTTGGAGATCATCCGTCAGTGGGATGTGAGTCACTTCTTAAATAAAAGCCTAACTTGCTGTTGAATGTGGAGTCACAGTATCTGTATTGCATTTCCAAGGAAAGTCTATAACTTTGCCCTGAAGCCTCTATACTAACTAGAGAGGTACAATAGAAATCTGTCAGACTGGGTAGATCTGGTCACTAATTTGTGAAGCATTTCAACATCTTGGTCTTTGTTTCCAGAAGATATTAAAACATCCTGCCAGATTCATGGGCATCCCCATGGATAATTTATATAATGGCTTTGTCAGTCTTTCAAATTTGACAAATTTGTAAAATCATTTTTATCACTGAAAAAAAATTTACACTTGTGTATCTCAGTGGAAGTTACTGGACATCTCCCTTGGATTCTTTTTTCATCTTTCCACTTTTCCACATAAGGAAATTCTGAAGGTAGTAATCTTCTCAGTCCTCCTTTGAATCAGTTTGACTTTGATAGGACTTCCATTGTTGGCATTGTTTTTAGGATTCTATCATACACCTTAAATGTGGGTGCTACCACAGAGTTTGGGTACAGAGACTGACTTTCCTTCTCCTTTTTAAATACATCTCAAGTAAAATCATTCTGATACATAGTTGACTAATGTAATGACAAAAATGAACAGAATAAAAATAAAAAATTCCATTGTGGATACTCAGAAGGCAGAGACATGAGTCAGTTGGTATCAGAAGTCAGGGAGCACTAGAGCTGCAGCGTCAAGGCTGCAGAATTTACGCTAAGTTGATTGAAGATGTTTTCTAAATAACCTGCGACTCTTAAATGGGGCTGGTGAGGCTGGTGCACCGTGGCAGCTTAGGAAGAGGAGGGGCACCAATGCAGCTGTCAGCTAGGCCTGGCCAAGCACTGCAGGGGATAGAGAGAGCCGGACAAGGCACATTGAGACTTCAGATTCATTGGCAAACTATTGTGAAACATGTACAGTAGATGCCGTTCAATATTCTTCTCCAAATGCCCTGTTCTGGTATTTTGCTCAGGGAATAAACTCCTCGTTATGATTTAACTTTTCACGCAGGTATGCTTATAGGAAAAATGTGCTAGTCAAACGACCTATGAAAACTCTAGTTCCTCTTTAATAAGTTATTTATCGTGTAAATTAATCATAAATTGTAATATAGATTTTATAGGCTTGATAAAAGTGAATGTGCCCCAAGGTGGTTTAACCCTTAAAATGTAAGTCAAAAGGCCTTTTTTCCTGTTTCCTTCTTGAAGTTTTGTAGTTTTATGTTGTTACTCTTAGGTCCATGGCCCATTTTGAGATGATTTTGTATATGATGTGACGTAGAATCGAGGTTCATTTTTGTACAGGGATCTTTGATTGTTTCAGTACCATTTATTGAAAAGACTAAACTTTCTCCCTACTTATGTTGGCATCTTTCTCTAAAGTGTATGGATGATATGTGTGGATCTATTTGTGGATTCTTATTACTTTCTATTGATCCTATATGGCTATCATTTCACCAATAGCACGCAAAATAACATTGCTATTGAAGTCATATAATGGTGTGCTGTTCATGCAACTTGTGCAAATTGCTCTAAATTCATCATTTATTATTTTCTCAGCTCTAATATAGGGGCAATAATAATAGACTCTCAGGGTTGTATGAGAATGACAGTGTCGATAAAGGATGGAGCTCACTAACTAGAACATAATAGGTACTCAATCAGGGTAACTCATCCCTAAGTATTCTCTCTGTTAGAAAGCTAAGTAGCTAAGCAAAGAATTCCAGACACATCTTGTAGGAAGATATCACATCTCTTGATCCCATGAACCAACCAAACAACTTTATATCCCTTAAAAAGGTGACCCTGTCGAAACCTCTTGTTTTCATCTCAGAGCTGCACTAGACTTTGTACTACTGAGTTGCTTTGGTTGTTCTTTTTATTCAGCTTTTCATCAAAAGATCTAGCTACTTGGGAACTAAACGATTGCCAATCTTGACTTTGGGTAATACATCCTTCCTTCTCCTTCTCATCTTGCTTTCTCCCTTTTTTCCCTTCAACTCTGATTTTGATATCCCTTCCCTACTTTATCTTTTTTTTTTTAATTTTAATAATGTATTTTATTTAACCCAACATATCAAAAAATTATCATTTCAACACGTAATTCAATACTAAAATTATTAATGAGCTATCACATTTTTCCTTACTTAAGTCTTCGAAACATCTACTTTATACTTTCAGCGCATCTCAATTTGGACCAGCCACATTTCAAGTGCTCAATAGTTACATGGGGCTAGTGTCTATTGTTTTGGATGGTACAGGTCTAGAGAGTAAGAGATGATAAAAGGAAATTAAGCATGATATGGCCAAAGTGACAAAATATTATAATTGATGTATCTGGGTATTAGGGGTAGGGGATGAGAGTATGTTAGAGTTCTCTGCACAGGGTTTGTATTATTTTTTAAGTTGTTCTATAAATTCGAAAGTATTTCAAAATAAAAAGTTTTTAAAAAAAAGGGAATTAAGCAAGCAGCATCTACTGATGGGATTATAAGTCATGTAAGCTGTCCCTGACCTTATCTCTATTCAGAGCATTGACTTTTTGTTTTATTTTAGTGAAAATAAAATAAGCTCACACCCAATCTCAGTTCCCTAGCCCCACACTCTTTTAAGGTTTTAGATTACTCAACACAGAATTTTCCTACCACAAGGTTTTTAGTTCCCTTTTGGACTCTCTTATGAACAGAGAGGCAATGAACGGGTCATTCTGCACCTTCTTAGCCATTATGTTCTTTTTTTTTTTTTTCTTTTCTCTTAGCCATTATGAATATCTGAATTACAGGTTCCTCATCTGACCAACAATCCTCTATTTTCACCCTTGAGTGATCTCAAACTTTTCAGATGGATGGCATTCTACATCTATGGGTTCCAAACCTGGCTGATCATCCAAATCAATTCAGAGTATTTAAAGCAACTCAAAACAAAACAGTGTGCACCCAGCACCTCCCGAACCCCAAACCAGAGATGTGCTCAGCAATATGTATTTTTAAAAGCTTGCTGGATGACTGCAATGGGTGTTCAGTCTTGGGAGCCAGTGACCATCACCCGCTTTGCTGAAGAGGCCCAGAGTGTTCACCTGGCACCACCGTAGTGGCACAGCAAGTGCCTGATGGACAAATCCTCTAGGAGAAATACTCCTATTTTAACAAAGTCATTGTGGCCATGGAAGGGGCAAGTTGTTTTTTGTTTCCTCAGGGCTGGGACAAAGGCAGTGGCTGAGGTAGAGGCTTCAGAGGTCCCTCTGGGTATAGTCTTTTAGGCAGGCCAGGGCCCAGCCCATGTGACAGGAAGCAGCATCTCTAGTTGGGGACCAATATGACAGGAAATCTATAGCTGGTAACCCCTCCTCATTCTCTCCTCTGGTAATTGCTTTCCTGACAGTGACTCAATGGGAATCTCTTCTTAACAAATAGGTGTAATGTAGCAGATCAAGCCTGTGTTTCAAGGGGACAATCTGAAAGAGCAGTAACTGAGACCATATGTGTATATGTGTGTGTGTATATACATCTATATATATATATGTGCACACACACATACATACCCATACACACAGTCCTTTAGGACTTCACTTTAATCACTGGGTGTGCCCTTTGCACTAGGATCATAAAGCAAGCCTAGTTTCCTTTGAAATATTTAAAGAGCTCCAGATTTACAGTTGGGACACCTAAATTCCAGTCCCAATCCTGTCACTCACCACCTGTCTCACTCGGCATATTTAACATAGCTGAGCCTGACTTTCCTCGCTGGTAAAATATGAATAATAATGCATGTCTCATAGATTATAATGATTAGTGGATAAAATAAGGCATATGAAAGCAATTTTTAGACACAAACGTTTAGACACGCTAACATGTTTAGTGGGGAAATAGAACAGCGGGAGTAATCTTCGCTAATACCTCAGGTCAGAAACCACGTTTACTCACTTCTGCTCTCTCTCTCTGCTCTACCGACCACGGCATGTGCCTTACAAACAAGCAGTAGGCGCTCTAATACAAATGAATAAATGAATGCGCTCCTAGGATTTTGGTCCTTGATGCACACCCGTCCTAGGCTTCTGGCAAGGCAGCCCCAGGAGAAGGCGGTCTGCCAGCTCTCCCTGTTTCTACTGGGAAATCCTCACAGCCCGGCAAGTTTTCATTGGTTCGGTAACCTTCTGAGTCGATTTTTCATTGGCTCAGTGAATCCTCACCGCAGCTGGAATGAGGCGAGACAGCCCCATCTGAGATCACAACAGCGTATCACTTAGGGCTGCTCACTCCGTTGCTGTCCACACCCGCCCCGCAGCCCGCCGGGAGCCCCCTCCTCCGCGCGCTCACTGCCTGCCCCGCCGCCCTTCTCCTCCCAGTCCCCTGTCCAGCCCCGACATCCTCCGCTCCAGTCGCCTCCTTGGGGGAACCTTCCCTGGTTAAGCCCGGCCACCGCGCGGTCCCGTAAGGGACATTTTTCTGGCCCCCTACTCAGAGGCGGAGCCTCGCTCCCCGGGCCACGCACGTGAGCTGCGGGCCTTTGTCACTTTCTCCGGTCCTGCGCCAGCTGCGTTCAAATCCTCAGCCTCCTTCCTAACGCCTCCCCTCCCTCCTCCCAGAACACAGGACGAAAGATACGTTCTGTCCTGAAGCTCTATAGTGAAAACATTTGATCACCTACAGAAAGTATTTTCACTCGGCAGGAACAGCATCGACAGCTGTTCTTGCCGAGCAAGAGAACTCCGGTGCAATTAAAGGTGATCTCTCAGCCGCTGCCTCCTCACCCCCGCCAGGCTGTCATTGTTTTCCTGCCGCCGCGACGAACCCGTGGAGCGCAGGAGGCGTGCGGACGCCGGGGTCTCCCCCCGTGGCAGGTCCCAGCCCTCCGGACCGCCTGCAGCACCCACCCGCCTGCCCCTCCAGACGCCTCTTTGCAAGCCCTACTTTATCTTTTTCACATGAAGCACAAGAAACACCCTTTTATGATCCAGAGATTATGATTAAAGCAAAGGCTTATATTCCTATTTCATAACTACCTCAAATCTTACTACTTGGTACAAATTTACTTTCCTTCATAATGTTGAGGTCATGAGACCAAATTTATTCGAAGTTTGGGAGCACAGGAAAGGTGGCCCCAGTGTGTGTGCTTTTCAGGGGTGATTCTTAATCCCAATTTCTGCTGAGATGGATTAAATAATTCAAGAATACCATTTCCATGCCATCCAAGAACAGATTCCTTTAGGTGACGTTGGGGATCACTTTGTTTGTCGGGGACAGTGTGCCAGTGGTTGAACAGAAACCATGGAAAATGCAAGGCCTCCCTTCGTTGACGGGAACTCCTCAAGGCAGCGTTGTTGGTCAAAGAGGTGGGAAGGGTCTGGGAAGAGCTTTGTAAATAGAAAAGGATCCACAGATGAAGACTATAGTTATTTCCATTGTTAGAGAAGCAAGTCAAGGTGAGCACATTCCCTGTCTTCGTTCTACTTGGAGAAAGATGCAAATAAAAGCGCATTAGGCGTGGAAGCAGGGGACCTGGGCGTTGGGCTTGCTTCTGTGGTCTACTAGATGTGTGAAATTCATTTTCTCTTTCTGAAAATGGCAACAAATCTTTGCTCTGCCCAATTTGTAGGGTCATTGTGAGTCTTGAATGAGATGATAGATACAAAATTCAGTTCAAAAGGGAGGACTTATAAAAGAAGCGCTATTAAAAAGAAAAGCAAAATACATACTATTAGATCGAGGAAAATACAGATTTTATTAGAATAGACCTGCTAGGAAGACAATTCAGATATTATTAAGAGTGAAAAGCAAACACAAAACACTTTCCAATGATAAAAGCTAATAAATATTGATCATTTTAGAGAGCTAAAAATACAATCATCACATTTAATTTTTTTCTTTTTTTTTCATTAGATACAAAAAATGATGATCATGTTCCCAAGGCTGAGACCGTGAATCCAGGGCAAATTCAGATGGCGCTGACCAGCATTGAGTACAGCGATCAAGAGGAAATGAAGAATGAAATCAAGGTGAAGTAGACGGCATTCCTCAGCAGACTCACAAGCATTGCCTGAAGAAGATGCCAGCAGTGTTCAATGCCAGCGTGTTGTTTCTCAGGAAAGCATGGGGAGCAAGTTTATTGCAGGAGTAGGAACACTGGCAAATGGTTGAGGAAAGGTGGTCTGTGGTAGGTGGTGGGACTAGGTGAGTGCTTCAGCACCAGGAAGGGCGGCAGCAGCTGGAAGACAGCAAGGGCTGCAGCAGCAGCTGGGACGGCAGCAGGTGGTCCTACAGCAGGTGGTCTGACAGCAGACTGGGCGGCAGCAAGGCTGGCAGCAGCTGGTTCCACAGCAGGTAGGCTGGCACCAAGGCTGGCAGCAGGTGGACCCGCAGCAGGTGTTCTGACAGCAAGGCTGGCAGCAGCTGGTTCCACAGCAGGTAGGCTGGCACCAAGGCTGGCAGCAGCTGGACCCACAGCTATGGGCTAGGCAACCGGGCACGCAGCAGCACGTTGGTTGGTAGCAGGTTCTCATGCAGTACACGGGGCCACTGCAAGCTGGCCGGCAGCAGGTTGTGTAGCAGCAACTGGGGCAGCAGCAAGGCTGGCAGCAGCTGGAGCCACAGCAGGATGGACGGCAGCAAGGCTGGCAGCAGCTGGAGCCACAGCAGGTGGGCTGGCAGCAGGTAGTCCTATAACAGGTGGTCTGACAGCAAGTTGGCTGGCAGCAAGGGGAGCAGCAAGGGGAGCAGCAGCAGCTCATGGTGTCAGGTGTGGAGGGCGAGTTCCTTTTCAAAGGTGAGTTTCCCAGATTCTGAGAAATCCTTCTGTTCTGGGGCTTTTATACGCTGGACCCCCAATATGTGGACCAATGAGCAGAACCTTACTTGTTGTTTATGTTGTTTTCCATGGTCCATGGGGAAATGGCCCAAGAAGGAAGTTGTTTCTTAAGTGTTAAGTATTTTCTCAAGGTAATTGATTTGTTTGTTTTCTTAATTGATACATAAAAGTAAGACTATGTCCCCGAAATGAGATATGCAGTCATGAAATGCTTTTAAGCCTGCTGAGATGTCACAAGTGTCTGTCTACATCTGCTTTCCATTGGTGAGACTTACATTGGGAAGCTCCTTTGAAGAGAGGGTGATGGTCATGTGTAACATATATGAACTTTTGCATTATGCCCCAACTGTTTCCTTTCCCACAGGCCCTAGAGAACAGATGCTTCCATATACCTAAGCAAATTGATAGGCCAACTTGAAAGCCTTAATTTGATTCCATACACAGCCAAACACACTGTGTCAGGTCCTCAACCCCACGTCCCTTTGTCTGAAGGTTATCAAACATTGACTTGCCCTCTGGTCAGTGCTGACCAGCACAGCAAAGAACTTCTGTCTCTTCACGCTGCCGAGGGCGGGGTCCCCATATAAGCCCTGGTAACTTCTCCATCTTATTCTCCAGGCTGGACTCGTCCGAGTCATTCTTTGGTGTGTTGTGCCCCTCGCAGTTGGGTTGAAGGCTGCCTTATAGCACAGCCCCTGGCCTTACTGGAAGCATGCTGAGTCGTGCTGCTGAGTTAAACCCAGGTTTACTAGGCTTCTGGTTCCACCTGCAATGTGGAAGCAGCATAGGATTTACCCTCCAGCTGTAAACAAAATTGAAAGCTGGGGAAACATATAAGACGAGTATTTCCAGGAGAGCAATCAGATTCGCCTATGATTTTTCAGTGAAGGAAACACATGAGGTAAAGCCTGCATTTTCTCCAAGTGTGCCAGTTTGAATGTATTATTTCCCCCAAATGCCATGTTCTTTAATGCAGTCTTGTGGGGACAGATGAATTCGTGTTGATTAGGTTGGAATCTTTGGATTAGGTTTTTCCATGCAGATGTGACCCACCCAACTGTGCATATTACCTTTGATTAGATTATTTCCATGGAGATGTGGCCCTTCCCATTCACGCTGGGTCTTGATTTGTTTACTGGAACCCTATAAGAGCTCAGACAGAAGAAACTCAGTGCTGCTTCAGCTTAGAGAGACATTTTGGGGATGGCCATTGAAAGTAGACTTTTGCTAGTCCAGAGTTTGCCTGGGAGAAACTAAGAGAACACCCCCAGATACCTAGAGAAAAACATCCTGAGAGAAGGCCATTTTGAAACCAGAACCCCAGAGCAGATGCCAGCCACGTGCCTGTGCATTCCCAGCTGACAGTTGTTTTCCAGACACTATCAGTATTCTTCAGTGAAGCATTAGCAAACAGGATCACCAGGTTTTCCTCATTTTTTACAATTTTTGTCCTGGTCAAGAGATATCTCCCTACTTGAAGATCAAAAGTAATTCGCATAACTTATCTAGTAAGACTTTTAAGGTTTTGTTTTTTATCTTTAGTTCATTAATACTCTTAGAATTGATATTTTGTACATTACGTATTCTTGGAATCCAATTTTAACTGTTCCATGTGAATAGATTGTTTCTAGCTTTGATCAGGGTACATTCTTGCTTCATCCATAGTTTTATTATCTCTCTTCTCTCTTTTTCTTGATCACTCCTGACAGTGGTTTGTCAATATTTTAGTTAAAAAAATACAAAACAGTTTTTGGGGTGTTTATCTTTCTCCTGTTTCTTTATTAATTATTTTATTAATATACTCTTTAGTTAACTTACGATTTCTTGGTTAATTTAGTTTGTATTTTTCTAACTCATGAAAATGGGTTTTAGTTAACTAATTTTTAGATTTCATTCTAATCAAAGTATTTAAGTCTATAAATGTAGGTATAGTACCAATTTTACAGCATCCCAAAATTTTGGTAAGTAATATTTTCATTGTCATTCAGTTAACACATTCTGTGCTTCACGCTATGAATTTTTCAGGTTTGGTCTTCCATGTCAGTGTATCTTCTACAATTTATCCTATCTAGTGTGCAACCTAATGACTATATGCCCCACTCTGTTTTCTAAGTAGTATTATGCCTCATATAATCTGCCCCTACTTTCAATTTATTTTATTAAGTCATTTTGGAATTATTTCAGAGTTATAGAAAAATTGCAAAATATTTCAAAGAATTCCCATATATCTCACACTTTATAAAAATTAAATTAAAAATGGATCATGAACTTAAATGCAAAATGTAAAAGTATAAAACTTTTAGAAAGAAACCATAGTAGGAGACATAGGTGAAGCAGGCGGTGTGGGTGGGAAGGAGGTGGGTGTGGCTCACAAGGGCTTCCTGAGGGATCCTGGTGGTGATGGAAATGTTCCGTATCTTCACTGTATTGTTGTCAATTTATGTTTGTGATGCTGTATAGTTTTGAATATTTTGTTTTTTGGAAACCAGGTAGAGGTTAAATTGGTTATCTCTTTTTCAAAATAAAGAAAAATTACTTTAAAATTCTGATTGAAGGAAGGAGGAAAAGTTTAAAAATGCCATCTGTCTATAAAACACAAAAGTATTAGAGGGTTTTGAGATTAGTCAACCATTTGGTCACCTCCACCATAGCCTTGCAGATCATCCATCACTGGGATGTGAGTCACTTCTTAAATAAAAGCCTAACTTGCTGTTGAATGTGGAGTCACAGTATCTGTACTGCATTTCCAAGGAAAGTCTAAAACTTTGCCCTCAAACCTCTATACTAACTAGAGAGGTACAATAGAAATCTGTCAGACTGGGTAGATCTGGTCACTAATTTGTGAAGCATTTCAACATCTTGGTCGTTGCTTCCAGAGGATATTAAAACATCCTGCCAGATTCATGGGCATCCCCATGGATAATTTATATAATGGTTTTGTCAGTCTTTCAAATTTGACAAATTTGTATAATCATTTATATCAGTGAAAAAAAAATTTACACTTGTATGTCTCAGTGGAAGTTACTGTACATCTCCCTTGGATTCTTTTTTCATCTTTCCACTTTTCCACATAAGAAATTTCTGAAGATAGTAATCTTCTCAGTCCTCCTTTGAATCAATTTGACTTTGATAGGACTTCCATTGTTGGCATTGTTTTTAGGATTCTATCATACACCTTAAATGTCGGTGCTACCACAGGGTTTGGGTACAGAGACTGACTTTCCTTCTCTTTTTCAAATACATCTCAAGTAAAATCATTCTGATACCTAGTTGATTAATGTAAATGACAAAAATGAACAGAATAAAAAGATAAAATTCCATTGTGGATACTCAGGAGGCAGAGACATGAGTCAGTTGGTATCAGAAGTCAGGGAGCACTAGAGCTGCAGCATCAAGGCTGCAGAATTTACACTAAGTTGATTGAAGATGTTTTCTAAATAACCTGTGACTCTTAAATGGGGCTGGTGAGGTTGGGGCACCATGGCAGCTTATCAAGAGGAGGGGCACCAATGCAGCTGTCAGCCAGGCCTGGCCAAGCACTGCAGGGGATAGAGAGAGCCGGACAAGGCACATTGAGACTTCAGATTCATTGGGAAACTATTGTGAAACATGTACAGTAGATGCCGTTCAATATTCTTCTCCAAATGCCCTGTTCTGGTATTTTGAACAGGGAATAAACTCCTCGTTATGATTTAACTTTTCATGCAGGTATGCTTATAGGAAAAATATGCTAGTCAAACGACCTATGGAAACTCTAGTTCCTCTTTAATAATTAATTTATCATGTAAATTAATCATAAATTGTAATTTGGATTTTATAGGCTTGATAAAAGTGAATGTGCCCCAAGGTGGTTTAACCCTTAAAATGTAAGTCAAAAGGCCTTTTTTCCTGTTTCCTTCTTGAAGTTTTGTAGTTTTATGTTGTTACCCTTAGGTCCATGGCTTATTTATTTATTTTTTTTTCATTTTTTATTGAGATTGTTCAGATACCATACAATTATCCAAAGATCCAAAGTGTACAATCACTTGCCCCTGGGTACCCTCATACAGCTGTGCATCCATCACATTTAATTTTTGTTCAATTTTTAGAAACTTTTCATTACTCCAGACAAGAAATAAAGTGAAAGATGAAAAAAAAAATAGAAAAAGAAAAGAAAAGGAAACTCTAATCCTCCCCTATCCCTAACCAACCCCCCTCAATTATTGACTCGTAGTATTGGTATAGTACATTTGTTACTGTTTATGAAAAAATGTTGAAATACTACTAACTGTCGTATATAGTTTTTAATAGGTATATAATTCTTCCCTATATGCCCCTCTATTATTAACTTCTAATTGTATTGTCATACATTTGTTCTGGTTCATGGAAGTGTTTTCTAGTATTTGTACAGTTGATCATGGACATTGCCCACCATAGGATTCAGTTTTATACATTCCCATCTTTTGACCTCCAACTTTTCTTCTGGTAACATATATGACTCTGAGCTTCCTCTTTCCACCTCATTCACACACCATTCAGCGCTGTTAGTTATTCTCACATCTTGCTACCAACACCCCTGTTCATTTCCAAACATTTAAGTTCATCCTAATTGAACATTCTGCTCATACTAAGCACCCACTCCCCATTCTTAAGCCTCGTCCTATATCTTGGTACCTTATATTTCATGTCTATGAGTTTACATATTATAATTAGTTCCTATCAGTGAGACCCTGCAATAATTGTCCTAATGTGTCTGGCTTATTTCACTCAGTATATTGCCCTCGAGGTTTTGTCATCAACCCATTTTTTTTTTAATATGGTTTTGTTCACTCACCATACATTCCATCCCAAGTAAATAATCGATGGTTTTCTGCTTGGTCATACATTTATGTGTTCACTACCTTCACCATTGTCTATATAAGAGCATCTACATTTCTTCCACAAGGCAGGAGGGAGAGTCAAAGAAGGTAGAAAGGCAAAAGAAAGAGGAAAAACAAAGACAGCTAGGAAGCAGCAAAAGGAAAAAATAACCTTAAATCAAAGTAGAATAAAGAATCAGACAATACCACCAATGTCAAGTGTCTAACATGCCTCCCCTATCCCCCCCTCTTATCTGCATTCACCTTGGTATATCACCTTTGTTACATTAAAGGAAGCATAATACAATGATTCTATTAGTTACAGTCTCTAGTTTATGCTGATTGCATCCCTCCCCCAGTGCCTCCCCATTTTTAACACCTTGCAAGGTTGACATTTGCTTGTTCTCCCTCGTAAAAGAACATATTTGTACATTTTATCTCAATTGTTGAATACTCTAGATTTCACCAAGTTACACAGTCCCAGTCTTTATCTTTCCTCGTTTCTTGCGGTGTCTCACATGCTCCCCACCTTCCTCTCCCAACCGTATTCATAGTTATCTTTGTCCAGTGTACTTACATTGTTGTGCTACCATCTCCCCAAATTGTGTTCCAAACCACGCACTCCTGTCTTCTATCACCCTGTAGTGCTCCCTTTAGTATTTCCTGTAGGACAGGTGTCTTGTTCACAAAGTCTCTCATTGTCTGTTTGTCAGAAAATATTTTGAGCTCTCCCTCATGTTTGAAGGACAGCTTTGCTGGATACAGGATTCTTGGTTGGCGGTTTTTCTCTTTCAGTATCTTAAATATATTACACCACTTCCTTCTTGCCTCCATGGTTTCTGCTGAGAAATCCGCACATAGTCTTATTAAGCTTCCTTTGTATGTAATGGATCGCTTTTCTCTTGCTGCTTTCAGGATTCTCTCTTTGTCTTTGACATTTGATAATCTGATTATTAAGTGTCTTGGCGTAGGTCTATTCATATCTCTTCTGTTTGGAGTACGTTGCGCTTCTTGGATCTATAATTTTATGTCTTTCATAAGAGATGGGAAATTTTCATTAATTATTTCCTCTATTATTGCTTCTGCCCCCTTTCCCTTCTCTTCTCCTTCTGGGACACCAATGGTACGTAGATTATTGTACTTTGTTTCATCCTTGAGTTTCCGGAGACGTTGCTCATATTTTTTCATTCTTTTCTCCATCTGCTCCTTTGCGTGTAGGCTTTCAGGTGTTTTGTTCTCCAGTTCCTGAGTGTTTTCTTCTGCCTCTTGAGATCTGCTGTTGTATGTTTCCATTGTGTCTTTCATCTCTTGTGTTGTGCCTTTCATTTCCATAGATTCTACTAGTTGTTTTTTTGAACTTTTGATTTCTGCTGTATACATGCCCAGTGCTTCCTTTACAGCCTCTATGTCTTTTGCAATATCTTCTCTAAACTTTTTGATTTGATTTAGCATTAGTTGTTTAAATTCCTGTATCTCAGTTGAAGGGTACGTTTGTTCCTTTGACTGGGCCATAACTTTGTTTTTCTTAGTGTAGGTTGTAATTTTCTGTTGTCTAGGCATGGTTTCCTTGGTTATCCAAATCAGGTTTTCCCAGACCAGAACAGGCTCAGGTCCCAGAGGGAAGAAATATTCAGTATCTGGTTTCCCTGCGGGTGTGTCTTAGAAAATTGCTCCACCCTTTGATGCCTGGGGTCACTGTGCTTTTCTGCCCAACAGGTGACGCCTGTTAGCCTATAATTCTTGACTGGTGTGAGGAGGTGTGGCCGTGTTCCCCCAGGCTCTGGGGTCTGGTTGTGAATGGCAAGGGCCCCACCCCTTTCCTCCTAGAGAAAATAGAGCTCCCAGGTGGAGGTCATTAGCATTTCAATGGTCTCGCTCTCTCTCCTTGTGCTGTCTCCACCCTTCTCCGCTTCACAGCCCTGGAAACTGAAAATGACTGGGGCTTTCTCCACTGAGCCAAAAAAGAAACAGATAGTCCCCTTCAGACCCAGTCCAAGGCGACCCTCCGGCTCTCCCAGGTCAGTCATCACCCAAAGCCTCTGTCTGTTTTTTGGGGATGCGTACCTGTAGTGAGCAGTTCACACTCGCTACTTAAAACCCCAGTTGGAGCTCAGCTGAGCTATATTCGCTTGCTGGGAGAGAGCTTCTCTCCGGCACCACGAGGCTTTGCAGCTCGGGCTATGGGGAAGGGGGTCCCACGACTTGGTTCCGCAGGTTTTACTTACAGATTTTATGCTGTGTTCTCGGGCATTCCTCCCAATTCAGGTTGGTGTATGATGAGTGGATGGTCTCGTTTGTCCCCCTGCAGTTATTCTGGATTATTTGCTAGTTGTTTCTGGTTTCTTGTAGTTGTTCCAGGGGGACTACTTAGCTTCCACTCTTCTCTATGCCGCCATCTTCCCTACTCTCCATGGCCCATTTTGAGTTGATTTTGGTATATGATGTTACGTAGAATCAAGATTCAATTTGTACAGGGATCTTTGATTGTTTCAGTACCATTTATTCAAAAGACTAAACTTTCTCCCTACTTATGTTGGCATCTTTCTCTAAAGTCAATGGATGATATGTGTGGATCTATTTCTGGATTCTTATTACTCTCTATTGATCCTATATGGCTATCATTTCACCAATAGCACACAAATTAACATTGCTATTGAAGTCATATAGTGGTGTGCTGTTCATGCAACTTGTGCAAATTGCTCTAAATCCATCATTTATGATTTTCTCAGCTCTAATATAGGGGCAATAATAATAGACTCTCAGGATTCTATGAGAATGACAGTGTCGATAAAGGATGGAGCTCACTAACTAGAACACAATAGGTACTCAATCAGGATAACTCATCCCTAAGTATTCTCTCTGTTAGAAAGCTCAGTAACTAAGCAAAGAATTCCAGATACATCTTGTAGGAAGATATCACATCTCTTGATCCCATTAACCAACCAAAACAACTTTATATCCCTTAAAAAGGTGACCCTGTCGAAACCTCTTGTTTTCATCTCAGAGCTGCACTAGATTTTGTACTACTGAGTTGCTTTGGTTGTTCTTTTTATTCAGCTTTTCATCAAAAGATCTAGCTACTTGGGAACTAAACGATTGCCAATCTTGACTTTGGGTAATACATCCTTCCTTCTCCTTTTCATCTTGCTTTCTCCCTTTTTTCCCTTCAACTCTGATTTTGATATCCCTTCCCTACTTTATCTTTTTCACATAAAGCATAAGAAACACCCTTTTATGACCCAGAGATTATGATTAAATCAAAGGCTTATATTCCTATCTCATAACTACCTCAAATCTTAGTACTTGGTACAAATTTACTTTCCTTCATAATGTTGAGGTCATGAGACCAAATTTATTCAAAGTTTGGGAGCACAGGAAAGGTGGCCCTAGAGTGTGTGCTTTTCAGGGGTGATTCTTAATCCCAATTTCTGCTGAGATGGATTAAATAATTCAAGAATACCATTTCCATGCCATCCAAGAACAGATTCCTTTAGGTGACGTTGGGGATCACTTTGTTTGTCGGGGACAGTGTGCCGGTGGTTGAACAGAAACCATGGAAAATGCAAGGCCTCCCTTCGTTGACGGGAACTCCTCAAGGCAGTGTTGTTGGTCAAAGAGGTGGGAAGGGTCTGGGAAGAGCTTTGTAAATAGAAAAGGATCCACAGATGAAGACTATAGTTATTTCCATTGTTAGAGAAGCAAGTCAAGGTGAGCACATTCCCTGTCTTAGTTCTACTTCGAGAAAAATGCAAATAAAAGCGTATTAGGCTTGGAAGCAGGGGACCTGGGCGTTGGGCTTGCTTCTGTGGTCTACTAAATGTGTGAAATTCATTTTCTCTTTCTGAAAATGGCAACAATCTTTGCTCTGCCCAATTTGTAGGGTCATTGTGAGTCTTGAATGAGATGATAGATACAAAATTCAGTTCAAAAGGGAGGACATATAAAAGAAGCGCTATTAAAAAGAAAAGCAAAATATATACTATTAGATCCAGGAAAATACAGATTTTATTAGAATAGACCTGCTGGAAAGACAATTCAGATATTATGAAGAGTGAAAAGCAAACACAAAACACTTTCCAATGATAAAAGCTAATAAATATTGATCATTTTAGAGAGCTTAATATACAATCATCACCTTTATTTTTTTTTTCTTTTTTTTTCAATAGATACAAAAGAATGATGATCATGTTCCCAAGGCTGAGACCGTGAATCCAGGGCAAATTCAGATGGCGCTGACCAGCATTGAGTACAGCGATCAAGAGGAAATGGAGAATGAAATCAAGGTGAAGTAGACGGCATTCCTCAGCAGACTCACAAGCATTGCCTGAAGAAGATGCCAGCAGTGTTCAATGCCAGCATGTTGTTTCTCGGGAAAGCATGGGGAGCAAGTTTATTGCAGGAGTAGGAACACTGGCAAATGGTTGAGGAAAGGTGGTCTATGGTAGGTGGTGGGACTAGGTGAGTGCTTCAGCACCAGGAAGGGTGGCAGCAGCTAGAAACACAGCAAGGGCTGCAGCAGCAGCTGGGACGGCAGCAGGTGGTCCTACAGCAGGTGGTCTGACAGCAGACTGGGCGGCAGCAAGGCTGGCAGCAGCTGGTTCCACAGCTATTGGCTAGACAACCAGGCACGCAGCAGCACGTTGGTTGGTAGCAGGTTCTCGTGCAGTACACGGGGCCACTGCAAGCTGGCCGGCAGCAGGTTGTGTAGCAGCAACTGGGGCAGCAGCAAGGCTGGCAGCAGCTGGACCCACAGCAGGATGGACGGCAGCAAGGCTGGCAGCAGCTGGAGCCACAGCAGGATGGACGGCAGCAAGGCTGGCAGCAGCTGGAGCCACAGCAGTTGGGCTGGCAGCAGGTGGTCCTATAACAGGTGGTCTGACAGCAAGTTGGCTGACAGCAAGGGGAGCAGCAAGGGGAGCAGCAGCAGCTCATGGTGTCAGGTGTGGAGGGCGAGTTCCTTTTCAAAGGTGAGTTTTCAGATTCTGAGAAATCCTTCTGTTCTGGGGCTTTTATACGCTGGACCCCCAATATGTGGACCAATGAGCAGAACCTTCCGTGTTGTTTATGTTGTTTTCCATGGTCCATGGGGAAATGGCCCAGGAAGGAAGTTGTTTCTTAAGTGTTAAGTATTTTCTCAAGGTAATTGATTTGTTTGTTTTCTTAATTGATACATAAAAATAAGACTATTTCCCCAAAATGAGATATGCAGTCATGAAATGCTTTTAAGCCTGCTGAGATGTCGGAAGTGTCTGTCTACATCTGCTTTCCCTTGGTGAGACTTACATTGGGAAGCACCTTTGAAGAGAGGGTGATGGTCATGTGTAACATATGAACTTTTGCATTATGCCCCAACTGTTTCCTTTCCCACAGGCCCTAGAGAACAGATGCTTCCATATGCCTAAGCAAATTGATAGGCCAACTTGAAAGCCTTAATTTGATTCCGTACACAGCCAAGCACACTGTGTCAGGGCCTGAACCCCACGTCCCTTTGTCTGAAGCTTATCAAACATTGAGTTGTCCTCTGGTCAGTGCTGACCAGCACAGCAAAGAACTTCTGCCTCTTCACGCTGCCGAGGACGGGGTCCCCATATAAGCCCTGGTAACTTCTCCATCTTATTCTCCAGGCTGGACTGGTCCGAGTCATTCTTTGGTGTGTTGTGCCCCTCGCAGTTGGGTTAAAGTCTGCCTTATAGCACATCCCTGGCCTTACTAGGAACCTGCTGAGTCGTGGTGCTGAGTTAAACCCAGGTTTACTAGGCTTCTGGTTCCACCTGCAATGTTGAAGCAGCATAGGATTTACCCTCCAGCTGTAAACAAAATTGAAAGCTGGGGAAACATATAAGACGAGTATTTCCAGGAGAGCAATCAGATTCGCCTATGATTTTTCATTGAAGGAAACACATGAGGTAAAGCCTGCATTTTCTCCAGGTGTGCCAGTTTGGATGTATTATGTCCCCCAAATGCCATGTTCTTTAATGCAATCTTGTGGGGACAGATGTATTCATATTGATTAGGTTGGAATCTTTGGATTAGGTTTTTCCGTGGAGATGTGACCCACCCAGCTGTGCATATTAACTTTGATTAGATTATTTCCATGCAGGTGTAGCCCAGCCCATTCAGCCTGGGTCTTGATTTGTTTACTGGAACCCTATAAGAGCTCAGACAGAAGGAACTCAGTGCTGCTTCAGCTTAGAGAGACATTTTTGGGATGGCCATTGAAAGTAGACTTTTGCTAGTCCAGAGTTTGCCTGGGAGCAACTAAGAGAACACCCCCAGATGCCTAGAGAAAAACATCCTGGGAGAAGGCCATTTTGAAACCAGAACCCCAGAGCAGATGCCAGCCACGTGCCTGTGGATTCCCAGCTGACAGATCTTTTCCAGACACTATCCGTGTTCTTCAGTGAAGCATTAGCAAACAGGAACACCAGGTTTTCCTCAGTTTTTACAATTTTTGTCCTGGTCAAGAGACGTCTCCCTCCTTGAAGATCAAAAGTAATTCACATAACTTATCTGGTTAACACTTTTAAGGTTTTGTTTTTTATCTTTAGGTCATTAATACTCTTAGAATTGACATTTGTACATTACGTATGCTTAGAATCCAATTTTCGCTGTTCCACGTGGATAGTTTGTTTCTAGCTTTGATCAGGGTACATTCTTGCTTCATCCATTATTTTATTATCTCTCTTTTCTCTTTTTCTTGATCACTCCTGACAGTGGTTTGTCAATATGTTAGTTAAAAAAATACAAAACATTTTTTGGGGGTTTTTACCTTTCTACTGTTTCTATATTAATTGTTTCATTAATATACCCTTCAGTTAATTTATGATTTCTTGGTTAATTAACTTTGTATTTTTCTAACTCATGAAAATGGGTTTTAGTTAACTAACTTTTAAATTTTATTTTAATCAAAGTATTTAAGTCCATAAATGTAGGTATAGCACCAATTTTACAGCATCCCAAAATTTCGATAAGTAATATTTTCATTGTCATTCAATTAACACATTCTCTACTTCACACTATGAATTATTCAGCTTTAGTCTTCCATGTCAGTGTTTCTTCTACGATTTATCCTATCTAGTGTGCAACCTAATGACTATATGCCCCACTCTGTTTTCTAACTAGTATTATGCCTCATATAATCTGCCCCTACTTTCAATTTATTTTATTAAGTCATTTTGGAATTATTTCAGAGTTATAGAAAAATTGCAAAATATTTCAAAGAATTCCCATATATCTCACACAATAAAAATTAAATAAAAAATGGATCATGAACTTAAATGCAAAATGTAAAAGTATAAAACTTTTAGAAAGAAGCCTTAGTAGGAGACATAGGTGAAGCAGGTGGTGTGGGTGGGAAGGAGGTGGGTGTGGCTCACAGGGGCTACCTGCAGGATGCTGGTGGTGATGGAAATGTTCTGTATCTTCACTGTATCATTGTCAATTTATTGTTGTGATGTTCTATATTTTTGAATATTTTGTTTTTGGAAACTGGGTAAAGGTTAAATTGGTTATCTTTTTTTCAAAATAAAAAAAATTTACTTCAGAATTCTGGCGGAGGGAAGGAGGAAAAGTTTAAAAATGCCATCTGTCTATAAAACACAAAAGTATTAGAGGGTTTTGAGATTAGTCAACCATTTGGTCACCTCCACCATAGCCTTGGAGATCATCCATCACTGGGATGTGAGTCACTTCTTAAATAAAAGCCTAACTTGCTGTTGAATGTGGAGTCACAGTATCTGTATTTCATTTCCAAGGAAAGTCTAAAACTTTGCCCTCAAGCCTCTATACTAACTAGAGAGGTACAATAGAAATCTGTCAGACTGGGTAGATCTGGTCACTAATTTGTGAAGCATTTCAACATCTTGGTCATTGTTTTCAGAGGATATTAAAACATTCTGCCAGATTCATGGGCATCCCTATGGATAATTTATATAATGGTTTTGTCAGTCTTTCAAATTTGACAAATTTGTAAAATCATTTATATCACTGAAAAAAAAATTTACACTTGTATATCTCAGTGGAGGTTACTGTACATCTCCCTTGGATTCTTTTTTCATCTTTCCACTTTTCCACATAAGAAATTTCTGAAGATAGTAATTTTCTCAATCCTCCTTTGAATCAATTTGACTTTGATAGGACTTCCATTGTTGGCATTGGTTTTAGGATTCTATCATACACCTTAAATGTCGGTGCTACCACAGAGTTTCGGTAGAGAGACTGACATTCCTTCTCCTTTTTAAATACATCTCAAGTAAAATCATTCTGATAGCTAGTTGACTAATGTAATGACAAAAATGAACAGAATAAAATTATAAAATTCCATTGTGGATGCTCAGGAGGCAGAGACATGAGTCAGTTGGTATCAGAAGTCAGAGAGCAGTAGAGCTGCAGCATCAAGACTGCAGAATTTACGCTAAGTTGATTGAAGGTGTTTTCTAAATAACCTGCGACTCTTAAATGGGGCTGGTGAGGCTGGGGCACCATGGCAGCTTAGCAAGAGGAGGGGCACCAATGCAGCTGTCAGCCAGGCTTGGCCAAGCACTGCAGGGGATAGAGAGAGCCGGACAAGGCACATTGAGACTTCAGATTCATTGGCAAACTATTGTGAAACATGTACAGTAGATGCCGTTCAATATTCTTCTCCAAATGCCCTGTTCTGGTATTTTGCTCAGGGAATAAACTCCTCGCTATGATTTAACTTTTCATGCAGGTATGCTTATAGGAAAAATGTGCTAGTCAAATGACCTATGAAAACTCTAGTTCATCTTTAATAAGTTATTTATCGTGTAAATTCATCATAAATTGTAATATTGATTTTATAGGCTTGATAAAAGTGAATCTGCCCCAAGGTGGTTTAACCCTTAAAATGTAAGTCAAAAGGACTTGTTTCCTGTTTCCGTCTTGAAGTTTTGTAGTTTTATGTTGTTACACTTAGGTCCATGGCCCATTTTGAGTTGATTTTTGTATATGATGTGACGTAGAATCAAGGTTCATTTTTGTACAGGGATCTTTGATTGTTTCAGTACCATTTATTCAAAAGACTAAACTTTCTCCCTACTTATGTTGGCACCTTTCTCTAAAGTCAATGGATGATATGTGTAGATCCATTTCTGGACTCTTATTACTTTCCATTGATCCTATATGGCTATCATTTCACCAATAGCATGCAAAATGACATTGCTATTGAAGTCATACAATGGTGCGCTGTTCATGCAACTTGTGCAAATTGCTCTAAATCCATCGTTTATGATTTTCTCAGCTCTAATATAAGGGCAAAAATAATAGCCTCTCAGGGTTGTATGAGAATGACAGTGTCGATAAAGGATGGAGCTCAGTAACTAGAACATAATAGGTACTCAATCAGGGTAACTCATCCCTAAGTATTCTCTCTGTTAGAAAGCTAAGTAACTAAGCAAAGAATTCCAGATACATCTTGTAGGAAGATATCACATCTCTTGATCCCATTAACCAACCAAAACAACTTTATATCCCTTAAAAAAGTGACCCTGTCGAAACCTCTTGTTTTCATCTCAGAGCTGCATTAGACCTTGTACTACTGAGTTGCTTTGGTTGTTCTTTTTATTCAACTTTTCATCAAAAGATCTAGCTACTTGGGAATTAAACGATTGCCAATCTTGACTTTGGGTAATACATCCTTCCTTCTCCTTTTCATCTTGCTTTCTCCCTTTTCCCCTGCAAACTCTGATTTTGATATCCCTTCCCTACTTTATCTTTTTCACGTAAACCACAAGAAACTCCCTTTTATGACCCACAGATTATGATTAAATCATAGGCTTATATTCCTATCTCATAAGTACCTCAAATCTTAGTACTTGGTACAAATTTACTTTCCTTCATAACGTTGAGGTCATGAGACCAAATTTATTCAAAGTTTGGGAGCACAGGAAAGGTGGCCCCAGTGTGTGTGCTTTTCAGGGGTGATTCTTAATCCCAATTTCTGCTGAGATGGATTAAATAATTCAAGAATACCATTTCCATGCCATCAAAGAACAGATTCCTTTAGGTGACGTTGGGGATCACTTTGTTTGTCGGGGACAGTGTGCCGGTGGTTGAACAGAAACCGTAGAAAATGCAAGGCCTCCCTTCGTTGACGGGAACTCCTCAAGGCAATATCTGTTGGTCACAGAGGTGGGAAGGGGTCTGGGAAGAGCTTTGTAGATAGAAGAGGATCCACAGATGAAGACTATAGTTATTTCCATTGTTAGAGAAGGAACTCAAGGTGAGCACATTTCCTGTCTTTGTTCTACTTGGAGAAAGATTCAGATAAAAGCGCATTAGGCGTGGAAGCAGGGGACCTGGGCGTTGGGCTTGCTTCTGTCGTCTACTAGATGTGTGAAATTCATTTTCTCATTCTGAAAATGGCAACAAATCTTTGCTCTGCCCAATCTGTAGGGTCATTGTGAGTCTTGAATGACATGATAGATACAAAATTCAGTTCAAAAAGGGAGGACTTATAAAAGAAGCGCTATTAAAAAGAAAAGCAAAATACATACTATTAGGTCCAGGAAAATACAGATTTTATTAGAATAGACCTGCTAGGAAGACAATTCAGATATTATTAAGAGTGAAAAGCAAACCCAAAACACTTTCCAATGATAAAAGCTAATAAATATTGATCATTTTAGAGAGCTAAAAATACAGACATCACATTTAATTTTTTTCTATTTTTTTCATTAGATACAAAAAATGATGATCGTGTTCCCAAGGCTGAGACCGTGAATCCAGGGCAAATTCAGATGGCGCTGACCAGCATTGAGTACAGCGATCAAGAGGAAATGAGGAATGAAATCAAGGTGAAGTAGACGGCATTCCTCAGCAGACTCACAAGCATTGCCTGAAGAAGATGCCAGCAGTGTTCAATGCCAGCGTGTTGTTTCTCAGGAAAGCATGGGAAACAAGTTTATCGCAGGAGTAAGAACATTGGCAAATGGTTGAGGAAAGGTGGTCTGTGGTAGGTGGTGGGACTAGGTGAGTGCTTCAGCACCAGGAAGGGCGGCAGCAGCTGGAAAGACAGCAAGGGCTGCAGCAGCAGCTGGGATGGCAGCAGGTGGTCCTACAGCAGGTGGTCTGACAGCAGACTGGGCGGCAGCCAGGCTGGCAGCAGCAGGAGCCACAGCAGCTGTTCTGGCAGCAAGGCTGGCAGCAGCTGGACCCACAGCAGGTGTTTTGGCAGCAAGGCTGGCAGCAGCTGGTTCCACAGCTATTGGCTAGACAACCAGGTACGCAGCAGCACGTTGGTTGGTAGCAGGTTGTCATGCAGTACACGGGGCCACTGCAAGCTGGCCGGCAGCAGGTTGTGTAGCAGCAACTGGGGTGGCAGCAAGGCTGGCAGCAGCTGGAGCCATAGCAGGATGGAAGGCAGCAAGGCTGGCAGCAGCTGGAGCCACAGCAGGTGGGCTGGCAGCAGGTGGTCCTATAACAGGTGGTCTGACAGCAAGTTGGCTGGCAGCAAGGGGAGCAGCAAGGGGAGCAGCAGCAGCTCATGTTGTCAGGTGTGGAGGGTGTGTTCCTGTTCAAAGGTGAGTTTCCCAGATTCTGAGAAGTCCTTCTGTTCTGGGGCTTTTATACACTGGACCCCCAATGTTGGGACCAATGAGCAGAACTTTTCCTGTTGTTGTTTATGCTATTTTCCATGGTCCATGGGGAAATGGTCCAAGGAGGAAGTTGGTCCTGAAGTGTTAAGAATTTTCTCAGGGTAATTGATTTGTTTTCCTAATTGAAGCCTAAAAATAAGAGTATTTTCCTGAAATGATCTATGCAGTCAAGAAATACTGTTAAGCCTGTTAAGATGTCACAGGTGTCAGTCTGCATCTGCTTTCCCTTGGCAAGACTTACATTGGGAAGCACTTTGTAGAGAGGGTGATGGTGATGTGTGTAAGATATATGATCCTTTGCATTATGCCCCAACTATTCCCTTTTCCACAGGTTGTAGGGAATAGATGTTCCTCTATCACGAAAACAGTGCATCTTCCCTTGAGGACAACATCACGTGTTGTCGAAGCTTGATAAGCCAACTTGAAATCCGTCATTTGATTCCATACACAGCCAACCACACGGTGCCAGAACCTCAACCCCACATCCCCGTATTCGAAGCTTATCAAACACGGGCCTGTCCTCTGGTCAGTGCTGACCAGCGTAGCAAGAGATTTCTGTCCCTCCTCCCGCTGCTGAGGACGAGGTCCCCGTTAAAGCCCCTAATAAATGCTGCATCTTATTCTCCAGGCTGGACTCGTCCGAGTCACTCTTTGGTGTGTTGTGCCCCTCGCAGTTGGGTTGAAGGCTGCCTTATAGCACATCCCTGGCCTTACTGGAAACATGCTGAGTCATGGTGCTGAGTAGAACCCAGATTTACTAGGTTGACTAAGCTTCTGATTCCACCTGTAACGTGGAGAAGCATAGGATTTACCCTTCAGTTGTAGACAATAACGAGGGCTGGAGAAATATAGAGAACAAGTATTAACAGCACAGCAGCCAACTTGTGCTACAGTCCTTGAAAAAGGGAATCCCGCGAGGTGAAGCTTGCATTTTCCCCAGGGTTTTCTCTGTTTTCAGGATTTTTTTCCTTTCAAGGGATATCGCCCTACCTCCAGATCAAAAGTCATCCTCATAAATTATCTAGTAAAAATTTGAAGGTTTTGTTTTTTATCTTTAGGTAATTCATACTCCTAGATTGAACTTTTGTACATTGCATGTGGTTGGAATCCAATTTTTTCTGTCCCTTGTGGATAGATTTTTTCCAGCTTTGATCAATGTACATTCTAGGCTTCATCCTTCATGTTTTTATCTCTGTTTTCTCTCTTATTTTTGATCACTGCGGACAATGGGTTATCAATTTTTTACTTAAAGAAACAAAAAAGAGAGCAAATTTTGGCTTTGTTGGTCCTCTCTTTTGTATCTTTGTTAGTTATTTCAATAACTGAAACTTTAATTGTTTTATGATTTCTTGATGGATCCTTTTTAATTTTTCTAACTCATTCAGACAGGCACTTAACTAATTTTGAGGTTTTCTTCTCATCATAATAATTAAGGCTATGAATGTAGTCAAAGTACCAATTTGACAGCATCCCCAAATTTTGATATTTAGCATATTCTTTGTCATTCTTTTAACACATTTTATACCTCACATTTTATTTATTCGGGTTTGGTCTTCCATGTCACTGTATCTCCTGCTATTTTTCCCATCCATTGTGCAGTGTAATGACTATAGGTTCTACTATTTGGTTTCTAAGTAATATTTTCTAGCTAATATTTTGCCTGTTCTCTCTGCCTTTAGCATAAATTTATTTTTATTAACACACCCTTTTGGAATTATTTCATACTTATCAAAAAGTTGCAATAATATTACAAAGTATTCCTGTGTATCTCATATTTTATACAAAAATTAATTAAATTTGCTCATGGTCTTAAATGTAAATTTTGAAAGCATGAAACTGTTAAAGAAAAACAGCGTATTAGAAGACATAGGTGAAGCAGATGGTGTGGGAGGGAAGGAGGTAGGTGTGGCTCACAAAGTCTACCTGAGGGATCCTTCTGAGAATGGAAATGTTCTATATCTTGACTGTATCAATGTCAATTCCTGGCTGTGATATTCTATAGTTTTGCAAGATAGGCTTGTTGGGTATTGTGTAGAGGTTACAGGGGATAGATGTGTTTCAAAATAAAAATTTTCTTTAAAAATCCGACTGAAGGAAGGAAGGCAGGTTATATCTCCTTTTCTTTTTTCTGTGTTTCCTCCACATTTTACACATAAGGGAAGTCTGAACATAGCAAGCTTCTCAATCCTCCTGTGCATCAATTTGTCATTGATAGGACTACCAGGATTGGCATTTGTATGGAACTGGCATACGCCTTAAACTATTGGTGCTATCCCAGATTTCAGGTCCACAGACTGACATTCCTTCCTATTTAAATACAACTCAAGTGAAATTGTTGTGATACATATGCCATGTGCAAAGAATTCGGAGTAGACATTCTCTAGTAGAAAAGGAGGGGAGCATTGTTACGTACCTTCTATAGAGGCAAAGAAGATGAAGAAGGGTTTCCTGAAAGTATTACCTTGTCTTTCCCATAATACTATATTTTAAGAGGACAGAAACTTGGAATTATCTTTTATGTTCAGCTGTTGTCATAGGAAGAGGAAATTGCTGCAGGCCATGCCTCCCCCATCACCACTCATGGCGGGAGTCCTGCGTGGGATGGATTGGTCCCATACAAGCTGATGATGTCATATTATTACCTAATGAAAGTAAAGGGCCAATGTCTGTTCCTGAGGACAGACATGTATGGTTGAGTGTTAAATATTTGGAAGAAAGAGAATGGGATGAAACCCTGAGTCACCTAAAATATAATTTGATTTCTATGCACAAAACTTCAAAAATAGTCCATAAATTTTATGACAAAAATCAACAGGGAAAAAACATAAATTCCCACTGTCGATGCTCATGTGCAGAGACATGAGTGAGTCTGTATCAGAAGTCAGGGAGCACTAGAGGTGCCGCGTCAAAGCTGCGGAATTTACACTAAGTTGATTGAAGGTGTTTTCTAAATAACCTGCGACTCTTAAATGGGTCTGGTGACGCTGGTGCACTGTGGCAGCTTAGAAAGAGGAGGGGCACCAATGCAGCTGTCAGCGAGGCCTGGCCAAGCACTGCAGTGGATAGAGAGTGCCAGGCAAGGCACTTTGAGTCTTGAGATTCATTGGCAAACTATTGTGAAACGTGTGCATTAGATGCGATTCAATATTCTTCTCCGAATGCCCTGTTCTGATACTTTGGTTATGATTTAACTTTTCATACATTTATGCATATAGGAAAAATATGCTGGTCAAAATGACCTATGGAAATTCTAGTTCCTCTTTAAGTTATTTCTCGTGTAAATTAATAATAAATTTTCATACTTATTTTATGGGCTTGATTATAGTGAGTCTATCCCAAGGTGGTTTCACCCTTAAAATGTAAGCCAAAATGCATTTTGCCTGTTTCCTTTTTGAAGTTCTGTAGTGTTATATTTTTACATGTAGGTCCTGATCCTTTTTGAGTTGATTTCTTTATATCATGTGAAGCATGAGTCAAGGTTCATCTTTTTGCACAAGGGTGTAATATGTATCAGCATCATTTGGTCAAAAGACTAAACTTTCTCACTACTTATCTTGGCACCTTTGTTTAAAATCAATGGGTAATGTATATGGGGATATATTTCTGGACTCTCCATTATGTTCCATTTATCTATATGGCTCTCAATTCCCCAACAACACAAAAAACAGCATTGCTGGTGAAGACATATTAAGGTGTGTTATTCATGCAAGTTTGCAAATTACCTCCAACATTTATGATTTCTTATGATGTGGTAGAGGAGCAATAATACCCGCCTTTCAGGAATCTACTAGAATGAGATTGTGGATAAAGGATCCAGCTCACTACCTAGTACAGAGTAGGGACTCATTAAATCAGCGTACCTCATCCCAAAGTGTTCCCACTGTTGGAAAACTAAGTAACTAAGCAAGGAATTCCAGATACAACCTCCAGGAAGATAATATGTCTCATGCACATCTAGTGCATTAACCAACCAAAACACCTTTGTGTCCCTTCAAAAGGTTACCCCATAATCCCTCTTGCTTTCATCTCAGAGTTGCTTTTGCCTTTGTGCCACTGAGTGTTTTGGCTGTTCTTTTTGTTTTTTTTCATCTTTTTATTGATTGATCCAGGTTCCCTCCTCTTGGGAACCAAACTAATGTCCATCTTGACTTTGGGTAACGCATGCTTCCTTCTCCTTTTCAGATTCCTATCCATTCTCTCTTTTTCCCTGTAAACTCTGATTTTAATATCCCTTCCCTGCTTTATCTTTTTCCCATAAAGCAGAAGGACCCTTTTATGTTCCAGAGATTATGATTAGACCAAGGGTTTTAAGCCCATTTCATTGTTACCTCAGAACTCATGACTTGGTACACATTTCATTGCTTCATAATGTTGAGGTCATGAGATCAAGTCTATTCAATGTTCGGGAGTCCAGGAAATGTGGCCCAACGTGTGTGTCAGTTACCGCTGAGATGAATTAAGTGATACCAGGATACCATTTCCATGCAATCAAAGAGCAGATCTCTTTAGATGACATTGGGTCTCCCTTGGTTCGTTGATGACAGAGTGCATCAGTGGTTGACCAGAACCCATAAAAGATGCAAGGCCTCCCTTTGTTGACCGGAAATCCTAAAGGCAATGTCTGTTGGTCATAGAGGAGGAAAGGGTATCTGGGAAGAGCAGTGAAGATAGAAAAGTGTTCCACAGCTCAAGAGTCTAGTTACTTTCATTCTTATAGAAGCAACAGAAGGTGAGCGTATTCCCTGTGCCTTGTTACGTGTGTTAGTTGTACTTGGAGAAAGATGCAAATAAAAGTGTGTTAGGCCTGGAAACAGAGGACCGGGGCATAGGGATTGCTTCCATCATTTCCTAGATGTGTGAAATTCGTTTTCTCATCCTTAAACTGGCAATGAAATCTTTGCTGTGCCCAATGTATAGGGCCATTTTGAGACCTGAATGAGGTAATAGATATGAAATTCAATTCAAAAGTGAGGACTTACAAAAGAAGCACTATTGAAAAAAAACAAAACCCTAAAAACAAACCATCTGATGCAGGAAAATACAGATTTTATTAGAAAAGAGCACCTATGAACACAATTCAGATATCATTATGAATGAAAACAAAACTCAAAGTAATATCCATATGAAAAATGCTAATCCATTTTGATCATTGTACAGAGCTAAACACACAATCAAAAGATTAAAAATTTTTTTTCTTTTTAGTTAGAGACAAGAAATGATGATCACTTTCCCAAGGGCAAATTCACATGGCGCTGCCCAGCACTGAGCGCAGCAATGTGGAGGAAATAAAGAAGATTCAAATCAAGGTGAAGTAGGACGGCATTCCTAGGCAGACTCGCAAGCTTTGCCTGAAGAAGATGCCAGCAGTAGTCAAAGTCACATGTTGTTTCTCAGGCAAGCATGGGGGACGAGTTTTTTGCAGTAGGAACTTGTAGAACAGTTGAGGATAGATGGTCTGTGGCGGGTGGTACCTCTGGGTATGTGCTTTAGCACCAGGAAGGGCGGCAGCAGCTGGAAATACAACAATGGCTGCAGCAGCAGCTGGGGCGGCAGCAGGTGGTCCTACAGCAGGTGGTCTGACAACAGACTGGGCGGCAGCAAGGCTGGCAGCAGCTGGACCCACAGCAGGTGTTCTGACAGCAAGGCTGGCAGCAGCTGGAGCCACAGCAGGATGGACGGCAGCAAGGCTGGCAGCAGCTGGACCCACAGCAGGTGGGCTGGCAGCACGTATTCCTACAACAGGTGGTTCTGCAGCAAGTTGGCTGGCAGCAAGGGGAGCAGCAGCAGCACATGGTGTCAGGTGTGGAAGGTGAGTTCCTGTTCAAAGGTGAGTTTCCCAGATTCTGAGAAATCCTTCTCTTCTGGGGCTTTTATACACTGGACCCGCAATGTTGGGAGCAATGAGCAGAACTTTTCCTTGTGGTTGTTTATGTTATTTTCCATGGTCCATGGGGAAATGGCCCAAGGAGGAAGTTGGTCCTGAAGTGTTAAGAATTTTCTCAGGGTAATTGATTTGTTTGTTTTCCTAATTGAAACTGAAAAATAAGAGTATTTTCCTGAAATGATCTATGCAGTCACGAAATACTGTTAAGCCTGTTAAGATGTCAGAAGTGTCAGTCTGCATCTGCTTTCCCTTGGCAAGACTTACATTGGGAAGCACTTTGCAGAGAGGGTGATGGTGATGTGTGTAAGATATACGATCCTTTGCATTATTCCCCAACTCTTCCCCTTCCCACAGGTTCTAGGGAATAGATGTTCCTCTATCAGGAAAACAGTGCATCTTCCCTTGAGGACAACATCACGTGTTGTCGAAGCTTGATAAGCCAACTTGAAATCCGTCATTTGATTCCATACACAGCCAACCACACGGTGCCAGAACCTCAACCCCACATCCCGGTATTCAAAGCTTATCAAACACGGGCCTGTCCTCTGGTCAGTGCTGACCAGCGTAGCAGGAGATTTCTGTCCCTCCTCGCGCTGCTGAGGACGAGGTCCCCGTTAAAGCCCCTAATAAATGCTGCATCTTATTCTCCAAGCTGAACTCGTCCGAGTCACTCTTTGGTGTGTTGTGCCCCTCGCAGTTGGGTTGAAGGCTGCCTTATAGCGCATCCCTGGCCTTACTGGAAACATGCTGAGTCATGGTGCTGAATAAAACCCAGGTTTACTAGGTTGACTAGGCTTCTGATTCCACCTGTAACGTGGAGAAGCATAGGATTTACCCTTCAGTTGTAGACAATAACGAGGCCTGGAGAAATATATAAAACAAGTATTTACAGCACAGCAGCCAACTTGTGCTACAGTCCTTGAAAAAGGGAAACCCATGAGGTGAAGCTCGCATTTTCCCCAGGGTTTTCTCTGTTTTCAGGATATTTTTCCTTTCAAGGGATATCGCCCTACCTCCAGATCAAAAGTCATCCTCATAAATTATCTAGTAAAAATTTGAAGGTTTTGTTTTTTATCTTTAGGTAATTCATACTCCTAGATTGAACTTTTGTACATTGCATGTGGTTGGAATCCAATTTTTTCTGTCCCTTGTGGATAGATTGTTTCCAGCTTTGATCAATGTACATTCTAGGCTTCATCCTTCATGTTTTTATCTCTGTCTTCTCTCTTATTTTTGATCACTGCTGTCAATGGGTTATCAATTTTTTACTTAAAGAAACAAAAAAGAGCAAATTTTGGCTTTGTTGGTCCTCTCTTTTGTATCTTTGTTAATTATTTCAATAATTGAAAATTTAATTATTTTATGATTTCTTGATTAATCCTTTTTAATTTTTCTAACTCATTCAGACAGGCACTTAATTTTGAGGTTTTCTTCTCATCATAATAATTAAGGCTATAAATGTAGTTAAAGTACCAATTTTACAGTATCCCGAAATTATTAGCATTTTCTTTGTCATTCTTTTAACACATTCTATACCTCACATTTTATTTATTCGGGTTTGGTCTTCCATGTCACTGTATCTCCTGCCATTTTTCCCATCCATTGTGCACTGTAATGACTATAGGTTCTACTATTTGTTTTCTAAGTAATATTTTTAGCTAATATTGTGCCCGTTCTCTCTGCCTTTAGCATAAATTTATTTTTATTAACACACTCTTTTGGAAATATAAAAAAGTTGCAATAATATTACAGAGTATTCCTGTGTATCTCATATTTTATACAAAAATTAATTAAAATTGATCATGGCCTTAAATGTAAATATTGAAACCATGAAACTGTTAAAGAAAAACAGTGTATTAGAAGACATAGGTGAAGCAGATGGTGTGGGAGGGAAGGAGGTAGGTGTGGCTCACAAAGTCTACCTGAGGGATCCTTCTGAGAATGGAAATGTTCTACATCTTGACAGTATCAATGTCAATTCCTGGTTGTGATATTCTATAGTTTTTCAAGATAGGCTTGTTGGATACTGTGTAGAGGTTACAGGGGTAGATGTGTTTCAAAATAAAAATTCTCTGTACAAATCTGAAGGAAGGAAGGACAGCTCATATCTCCTTTTGTTTTTTCTTCATTTTCTCCACATTTTACACATCAGGGAACTGTGAACATAGCAAGCTTCTCAATCCTCCTGTGCATCAATTTGTCATTGATAGGACTACCAGGATTGGCATTTGTATGGATACTGGCATATGCCTTAAACTATTGGTGCTATACCAGAGTTCAGGTCTGGAGACTGACAGTCCTTCCCTATTTAAACACAACTCAAGTAAAATCATTCTGATACATATGCCATGTGCAAAGAATTCGGAGTGGACATTTTCTAGTAGAAAAGTAGGGGAGCATTGTTATGTACTTTCTATAGAGGCAGAGAAGATGAAGAAGGGTTTCCTGAGAGTATTACCTTGTCTTTTCCATAATAATGTGTTTAAAGAGGACAGAAAGATGGAATTATCTTTTATGTTCAGCTGTTGTCATAGGAAGAGGAGATTGCTGCAGGCTGTGCGTCCCCCATCATCACTCATAGTGGGAGTCCTGCGTGTGATGGATGGGTCCCGTACAAGCTGATGATGCAATAGTATTATCTTTTGAAAGTAAAGGGCCAATGCCATTTTCTGAGGATAAACATGCATGGTTGAATTTGATATATTTGCTAGGAAGGAAGAGAAAGTGTATGAAACCCAGAGTAACCTAATATATTTAGACTTCTATGACCTGAAGTTTCTCAAATAGTCAATAAATATTATGACAAAAACGAGCAGAATAAAGACATAAATTCCAGTGTCGATGTTCATGAGGCAGAGACATGACTGAGGTTGTATCAGAAGTCAGGCACCGGAGTTGGGGCAAGATGGTGGCATAGGGAGGTGTGGAATTTAGTTAGTCTCCTAGATCAACTAGCAAATATCCAGAAACAACTAGTAAATAAACTGGAACAAATGTTGGGGGACTTCTGTGACAGACAACATTGTATACCAGTCTGGAATGAGTGGAACAACTAAGATCATAGTGTAGAACTGTTAAGTAAAACTCTCCAAACTGCAGAGCTGGTGCCCCCCTCCCCCCATCGGCATGGCAGGCAGAGTTGAACACTTCCCCGTGGGAAAAAGAAGCAATCCCTGCTGGGAGCAAGGAAATATCGCCCAACCAAGCTTCAATTGTGGTTTTAATTAACAAATTTAGACTACTGAATACAAGCTACAAGCACAGATAAACCCAGAGCAAACAGGAAAGGAACCTGGAGGTTTCTCCTGGCAGAGAGGAGGCAGGGCTGATGGGAAAAAAAATACATAAATAAATAAAAGCAGAGGCTTTTGGAGTCAGCTGAGCTCAGAATACTGGAAAAGAGCTGTGTCCCCAAGAAAAGGAGCACATAGAACCAGGTACCACCTCTGGATCTTGATTGGTGAACTGGAGGGCTGGGGACAGGCTGTGAAAAGGGGACTGCTTTCTTTTTGGCTGTTTTTTCCTCTCATTCTAACTAGCTCATTAGAGAAAGCCTCAGGCATTTTCAGTTGTCAGCAGTGACCCAGGCAATGGTGGAGTTAAGATAGAGAGTCAAAAAAAACTCAGGTGTGGGAGATATTTCCCTAAAGGGCTTATCTTCCCTAAGAAAAGGGGGGTCAGGGCCCACCCAAGTGGTGGCCCTTCTTCAGAGAACTCAGACCCCAAGGGCTGGGGGAGAAAAAAAAGACTTAAGCTTGGCTTCTGACACCCTCAGCCTCTGGCAGGGACAGGGTGTACTAAGAATTAAAGGTACCACAACTCTTTATGATGGTGGGGAGCTGCAGGCAGGCAAGCACTACCTTCTGGGTGGGGCAGAAAAAAACACAGCATCTAGAGGTCTCACAGGAAAGTCTGACAATCTTCTGGGTCTCACCCTCAGGTAAAGCTGATACTGAATACACTCTCCTCATGACACCTGGGCCCATCTGGTCTGGGAAAATCTGATTGGGATAATCAGGGAAAACAGATGCCTAGACAACAACAAATTGCAAATCACACTGGAAAATGAAGCTATGGCCCAATCAAAGGAAAAAACTTACACTTCAAATGAGATACAGGGGCTGAAACAACTCATTAAAGATCTTCAAACAAATATGCTAAATCAATTCAAAATTCAAATCAACGAGTTGAGGGAAGATATGGCCAAAGAGATGAAGGATACAAAGAAGACATTGGGTGAAGATAAGGAAGAACTCAAAAATGTGAAAAAACAATTGGCAGAACTTATGGGAACGAAAGGCACAATACAAGAGATGAAAAACACAATGGACACATACAACAACAGATTTGAAGAGTAAGAAGAAAGGATTCATGAATTGGAGAACAGGACAACTGAAATCCGACACACAAAGTACAGATAGGGAAAGGAATGGAAAAATATGAGCAGGGACTCAGGGAATTGAATGACAACACAAAGCACGTGAATATATGTGTCGTGGGTGTCCCAGAAGGAGAAGAGAAGGGAAAAGGGGCAGAAACAAATAATAGAGGAAAATCACAGAAAAGTTCCCATTTCTTATAAAAGACATAAAATTACAAATCCAAGAAGTGCAGCATACCCCAAACGGAATAGATAAAGGTAGACTGACTGCAAGACACTTAATAATCAGATTGTCAAATGTAAAAGACAAAGAGAGAATTCTGAAATCAGCAAGAGAAAAGTGATCCATCATATAGAAGGGAAGCTCGACAAGACTGTGCAGATTTCTCAGTAGAAAGTGGAAGCAAGAAGGAAGTGGTGTGATATATTAAAGATACTGAAGGAGAAAAACTGCCAACCAAGAATTCTGTATCCGGTAAATCTGTCCTTCAAATATAAGGGAGAGATTAAAATATTTACAGATAAACAGACACTGAGAGAGTTTGTGAATGAGATACCTGCTCTACAAAAAATACTAAAGGGAGCACTACAGTCAGACAGGACAAGACAGGAGAGAGAGGTTTGAAGAAGAGTATATAAATGAAGACTATCAGTAAGGGTAAAAAGAGAGAAAGGGCAAAAAATAAAAACTAAAATGAGATATGACATATAAAATCCAAAAGACAAAACGGTAGACAGTAGACATTACATTGAGTGAAATTAGCCGGAAATAAAAGGATGGATACTGTATTGTCTCACTAATATGAACCAGCATTGATAAGGGAAATTTGAGAGTTGAGAACACAGGGTATCAGGAGATAGAAAGAGGTTAGAGATCGGGCATTTGATGCTGAAGGAGTACAGATAGTTCAACAGGATTGATCGTATAGATTCAGAAATGGAATGGATAGCATAACACTGTGTGAAGGTAGTACAATATTGTAGGTACTTTGAACAAGGTGAGAGTGAATATGGTTGAAACAGGAAAGCTAGGGGCATGTATGCCACCAGAAAGAAAGATAGAAGATAAAGAGTGGAATTATATAACTTAGCGACAGCTAGAGTGGTCAATGATGCTGATTACATGTAGAAATATAAGAATGTTTTTAAATGAGGGAGAACAAATGAAGGTCAACATTGCAAGGTGTTGAAAATTGGATGGTATAGGGGAAAAATACAATCAACGCAAACTAGAGACTATGGTTAACATAAATATTGTATATGTTTCCATTCACAGTAACAAAGGCAATATATCAAAGCTAAATATCTATAAGAGGGGGATATATGGGATTCTTGGTGGTGGTGGTATTGTCTGACCTACTTTGTATTTTATTTTATTTTATTTTATATTATTTTATTTTTTCTTCTATCTTTTATTTTTTTATGCTTCATTCTTTTCTCCTCTTCCTCTTTCTCTGTGGGAGAAAAGAGGTGGCCTAAGGGTACATCAGCTGATAAATGGAATGATGGAATAATGAGCAACAGTAAGAAGGAATGAAGTTGTGACATATGCTACTAGGTAAATGGACCTTGAGGAAAGTGTGTTGAGTGAAATAAGCCAGAATCAAAAAGACAAACATTGTAATACCTCACTAATGTGGACTAACTATAACGTGCAAACTCTAAGAATTGAATCTGAGAACGTAGGTTAACGGGGGAAAGCTTATGGTAAAGGTTCCTAGATTGTAAGCTCTTACAGCAGTCACATCTATTTGTGAGTTTTAACAGTTGTCTCTCAATTCTGAGATGCTGAGCTGTTTGTGTATAACCTTGGTTGGTCCCTGGAACTTCAGGTATCTGTGTGACACCTGAGACTCAGAGCGAGTTCAGCAGCTATGAATGTCAGCCTTACCCCATACAACAAATTTTAAAGAAGCTGAAAAAGAGATCAGACATCAGTTAGAGATATGAATGAAATGGGCTTGGTTAGAACTAAGGTAAACCAGACTAAAGGGTAAAGGATGATATTGACTGTATTTTAAAACCTGAACTGTGTGAGACCAAAGGAAGAGATGTTTATTTGGTGGAAAATCTTTATTTTCTTTAGCATGCTGTATAATTTTACATGTATGGTCAGTTTATTCAAACACCATAATTACATGGAACCTTGAACAGGGTGTGAGATCTGGTTGGTTTGTATAGATTAGCATGAAACCCTGATACATCCCAGAGTAATTTGGGCAGAAAATAAAAAGTATTTGCAAAGCCCCCTTGAGGACCAGAGGAAAAATGTGGAAATAGTAAACTTCCCCACCTGGGGAATCCCTGATACTTTCGCAAGCATTGGAGACTACCGGTTTAGTAGGCAAAGCCCTCGATCTTGGTGCTTGCCCTTATGCAGCTTGTTACTGCAAAAGAGAGGCTAAGCCTACCTACAATTGTACCTAAGAGTTACCCCTAGAGAACCTCTTTTGTTGCTCAGATGTGGGCTGTCTCTCTAAGCCAACTCGGCAGTTAAATTACTGCTCTCCCCTCTACATCAGACATGACTCCCAAGGGTGTAAATATCCCTGGCAAGGTGGAACATGACTCCAGAGATGAGCCTGAAACCGGCATCATGGGAATGAGAAAACCTTCTTGGACCAAAAAGGGAAAGCAAAATGAAACATAATAAAGTTGCAGTGTCTGAGAGATTTCAAATGGTATGAAGAAGACATTCTGGAGGTTATTCTTATGCATTATATGGATATCCCTTTTTTGTTTTTAGTGTATTAGAGTAGCTAGAAGGAAATACCTGAGACTGTTGAACTGCAATCCGGTGGCCTTGATTCTTGAAGACGATCGTATAACCATGTAGCTTACATGGTGTGACTGTGTGATTGTGAAGACCTTGTGGCTCACACTGTCTTCATCCAGTGTATGGACAGATGAGTAGAAAAATGGGGAAAAAAAGTAAATGAATAATAGCGGAAGAGAAGGGGTATGAGACGCTTTGGGACTTCTTTTTTACTTTTATTTTTATTCTTATTTTTATTTTTATTTTTTAGAGTAACGAAAATGTTCAAAAAGTTGATTGTGGTGATGAATGCACAACTGTATGATGATACTGTGAACATTGATTGTACACTTTGGATGATTGTATAGTATGTGCATATATCTCAATAAAATTGCATTAAAAAAAAGAAGTCAGGAATCAGAAGAGATGCAGCATCAAGGCTGCGGAATTTACGCTAAGTTGATTGAAGGTGTTTGTTAAAGAACCTGCGACTCTTAAATGGGGCTGGTGGGGTTGGTGCACCATGGCAGCTTAGAAAGAGGAGGGGCACCAATGCAGCTGTCAGCAAGGCCTGGCCAAGCAGTGCAGGGGATAGAGAGAGCCAGACAAGACACCTTGAGCCTTCAGATTTGTTGGCAAATCTATTTTGAAACCTATACATTAGATGCCATTAAATATTCTTCTCAAATGTCCTGTTCTGATAACCTTCTGGTTATGATTTAGCTTTTCATGCAGATACTCTTATAGGAACAGTATGTTTGTCTAAATGACCTATGAAAACTCTAGTTCCTCTCTAAGTTATTTCTCATGTAAATTAATTATAAATTGTTAATACTGATTTTATGGGCTTGGTAAAAGTGGGTCCGCCCTGAGGTGGTTTCACCCTTAAAATTTCAGTCAAAGGGCTTTTTTCCTAGGTTTCCTTCTTGAAGTTGTGTAGTTTTTTACACTTAGGTCCATGGTCTATATTGAGTTGATTTTGTATATGATGTAAAGCATGAGTCAAGGTTAATTTTTTTGCACAGGGATGTTTAATTGTTTCAGCGCCATTTGTTTAAAAGACGAACATTTCTCACTACTTATCTTGACATCTTTGTCTAAAATCAATGGGTAATATATGTGTGGATCTATTTCTGGAGTCTCAAGAATGTTGTTCCATTGACCTTGACAGATGTTATTTCACAATAGCACACAAATTAACCTTGCTATTGAAGCCAAATAATGGTGTGCTTCATGCAACTTGTGCAAGTTACTCTACCTCCCTCATCTATGATTTCATCAGCTCTAATATAGGAGAAATAATAACAGCCTCTCAGGATTGTATGAGAATGAGATTGTCGATAAAGGATCCAGCTCAGTACTTAATGCATAGTAGCTACTCATTAAATCACAGTAACTCATTCCAAAGTATTCCCTCTGTTGCAAAGCCAAGTTACTAAGCAAAGAATTCCAGAGACAACCTCTAGGAAGATAACACATCTCTTGCCTCTTAAGGTGATGCTGTCAAACCTCTTGTTTTCGTCTCAGAGCGGCATTAGACTTTGTGCAACTAAGTGCTTTGGCTGTTCTTTTTATTCAGCTTTTCGTCAAAAGGTCCAGCTGCCCACCACTTGGGAACCCACCTAATGCCAATCTTCACTTTGGATAGTACATCCTTCCTCCTCCTTTACAGATTCCTACCCATTCTCTTTTTCCCAGTAAACTCGGATTTTAATATCCCTAGCTGCTTTATCTTTTTCACACAAAGTGAAAGAAGCACCCTTTTATGATCCAGAGATTAAGATTAGATCAAAGGGTTATATTCCTATTTCATAGCTACCTCAAATCTTAGGACTCGGTACAAGTTTATTTTCCTTTATAATGTTTATGGCATGAGACCAAATTTATTCAAAGTTTGGGAGCACAAGAAAGGTGGCCCCAGAGTGTGTGCTTTTCAGGGGTGATTCTTAATCCCAATTCCTGCTGAGATGAATTAAATGATACCAAAATACCATTTCCATGCCATCAAAGAACAGATTCCTTCAGGTGAGGGTGGGGCTCGCTTTGTTCGTTGGTGCCAGAGCGCGCCAGTGGTTGACCAGAAACCATAGAATATTCAAGGCCTCCCGTCGTTGATGGGAACTCCTAAAGGCAGTGTCTGTCGGTCATAGAGGTGGAAACGGTAACTGGGAAGAGCTTTGCAGATAGAAAAGTGTTCCACAGATGGAGCATAGTTATTTCGATTGTTAGAGAAGCAACTCAAAGTCAGCACATTCCCTGTGTCCTGTTCCCTGTGTTAGTTCTACTTGGAGAAAGATGCAAATAAAAGCACATTAAGCCTGGAAGCAGGGGACCTGGGCATTGTGACTGCTGCTATCATTTATTAGATGTGTGAATTTCATTTTCTCATTCTGAAAATGGCAACTAAATCTTTGCTCTGCCCAACATGTATGGTCATTGTGAGTCTTGAATGAGATAATAGATACAAAATTCAGTTCAAAAGGGAGGCCTTATAAAGGAAGTGCTATTAAAAAAAAAAGCAAAATACATAAAATGAGATCCGAAAATACAGATTTTATTACAATAGACCAGCTAGGGAAGACAATTCAGATATCATCAAGAGTGAAAAACAAATACGAAACACTTTCCAATGAAAAAAAGCTAATCAGTATTGATCATTTCGAGAGCTAAATACACAATCATAAGATTTAAATTTTTTTTCTTTAATTAGAGACGAAAATTGATGATTGCTTTCCCAAGGCTGAGACAATGAATCCAGGGCAACTTCTGATGGTGCTGACCAGCATTCTAGAGGAAATGAAGAATGAAATCAAGGTGAAGTAGACGGCATTCCTCAGCAGACTCACAAGCATCGCCTGAAGAAGATGCCAGCAGTGTTCAATGTCAGCATGTTGTTCTCAGGAAAGCATGGGGAGCAAGTTCACTGCAGGAGTAGGAACATTGGTAAATGGTTGAGAAAAGATGGCTCATGGCGTTGGTGCGTCTGGGTGAGTGCTTTAGCAACAGGAAGGGCGGCAGCAGCTGGAAACACAGCAAGGGCTCCGGCAGCAGCTGGAACCACAGCAAGGGCTGCAGCAGCAGCTGGGGCGGCAGCAGGTGGTCCTACAGCAGGTGGTCTGACAACACACTGGGGGACAGCAAGGCTGGCAGCACCTGGTTCCACAGCTATTGGCTAGGCAACCGGGCACGCAGCAGCACGTTGGTTGGTAGCAGGTTCTCGAGCAGTACACGGGGCCACTGCAAGCTGGCCGGCAGCAGGTTGTGTAGCAGCAACTGGGGCAACAGCAAGGCTGGCAGCAGATGGACCCACAGCAGGATGGACAGCAGCAAGGCTGGCAGCAGCTGGAGCCACAGCAGGTGGGCTGGCAGCAGGTGGTCCTACAACAGGTGGTTCTGCAGCACGTTGGCTGGCAGCAAGGGGAGCAGCAAGGGGAGCAGCAGCAGCACATGGTGTCAGGTGTGGAGGGCAGGTTCCTGCTCAGAGGTGAGTTTCCCAGATTCTGAGAAGTCCTTCTCTTGTGGGGCTTTTATTCACTGGACCCCCAATGTTGGGACCAATGGGCAGAACTTTTCCTTGTTGTTGTTTATGTTATTTTCCATGGTCCATGCGGAAATGGCCCAAGGAGGAAGTTGGTCCTGAAGTGTTAAGAATTTTCTCAGGGTAATTGATTTGTTTGTTTTCCTAATTGAAACTGAAAAATAAGAGTATTTTCCTGAAATGGTCTATGCAGTCAAGAAATACTGTTAAGCCTGTTAAGATGTCACAGGTGTCAGTCTGCATCTGCTTTCCCTTGGCAAGACTTACATTGGGAAGCACTTTGTAGAGAGGGTGATGGTGATGTGTGTAAGATATAGGATCCTTTGCATTATTCCCCAACTCTTCCCTTTCCCCCTGGTTCTAGGGAATAGATGTTCCTCTATCACGAAAACAGTGCATCTTCCCTTGAGGACAACATCACGTGTTGTCGAAGCTTGATAAGCCAACTTGAAATCTGTCCATTGATTCCATACACAGCCAACCACACAGTGCCAGGTCCTCAACCCCACATCCCCGTATTCGAAGCTTATCAAACACGGGCCTGTCCTCTGGTCAGTGGTGACCAGCGTAGCAAGAGATTTCTGTCCCTCCTCCCGCTGCTGAGGACGAGGTTCCCGTTAAAGCTCCTAATAAATGCTGCATCTTATTCTCCAGGCTGGACTCGTCCGAGTGACTCTTTGGTGTGTTGTGCCCCTCGCAGTTGGGTTGAAGGCTGCCTTATAGCACAGCCCCTGGCCTTACTGGAAACATGCTGAGTCATGGTGCTGAGTAAAACCCAGGTTTACTAGGTTGACTAGGCTTCTGATTCCACCTGTAACGTGGAGAAGCATAGGATTTACCCTTCATTTGTAGACAATAACGAGGGCTGGAGAAATATATAAAACAAGTATTTACAGCACAGCAGCCAACTTGCGCTACAGTCCTTGAAAAAGGGAAACCCGCGAGGTGAAGCTCGCATTTTCCCCAGGGTTTTCTCTGTTTTCAGGATTTTTTTCCTTTCAAGGGATATCGCCCTACCTCCAGATCAAAAGTCACCCTCATAAATTATCTAGTAAGAATTTTAAGGTTTTGTTTTTTATCTTTAGGTAATTCATACTCCTAGATTGAACTTTTGTACATTGCATGTGGTTGGAATCCAATTTTTTCTGTCGCTTGTGGATAGATTGTTTCCAGCTTTGATCAATGTACATTCTAGGCTTCATCCTTCATGTTTTTATCTCTGTCTTCTCTCTTATTTTTGATCACTTCTGACAATGGGTTATCAATTTTTTACTTAAAGAAACAAGAAAGAGAGCAAATTTTGGCTTTGTTCGTCCTCTCTTTTGTATCTTTGTTAATTATTTCAGTAACTGAAACTTTAATTGTTTTATGATTTCTTGATGGATCCTTTTTAATTTTTCTAACTCATTCAGACAGGCACTTAACTAATTTTGAGGTTTTCTTCTCATCATAATAATTAAGGCTATGAATGTAGTCAAAGTACCAATTTGACAGCATCCCCAAATTTTGATATTTAGCATATTCTTTGTCATTCTTTTAACACACTCTATACCTCACATTTTATTTATTCGGGTTTGGTCTCCATGTCACTGTATCTCCTGCTATTTTTCCCTTCCATTGTGCAGTGTAATGACTAAGTTCTACTATTTGTTTTCTAAGTAATATTTTCTAGCTAATATTGTACCTGTTCTCTCTGCCTTTAGCATACATTTATTTTTATTAACACACCCTTTTGGAATTATTTCATACTTATCGAAAAGTTGCAATAATATTACAAAGTATTCCTGTGTATCTCATATTTTATACAAAAATGAATTAAAGTTGATCATGGTCTTAAATGTAAATTTTGAAAGCATGAAACTGTTAAAGAAAAACAGCGCATTAGAAGACATAGGTGAAGCAGATGGTGTGGGAGGGAAGGAGGTAGGTGTGGCTCACAAAGTCTACCTGAGGGATCCTTCTGAGAATGGAAATGTTCTATATCTTGACTGTATCAATGTCAATTCCTGGTTGTGATATTCTGTAGTTTTGCAAGATAGGCCTGTTGGGTATTGTGTAGAGGATACAGGGGATAGATGTGTTTCAAAATAAAAATTTTCTTTAAAAATCCGACTGAAGGAAGGAAGGCAGGTTATATCTCCTTTTCTTTTTTCTGTGTTTTCTCCACATTTTACAGACAAGGGAAGTCTGAACATAGCAAACTTCTCAATCCTTCTGTGCATCAATTTGTCATTGATCGGAGTACCAGGATTGGCATTTGTATGGAACTGGCATACGCCTTAAACTATTGGTGCTATCCCAGATTTCAGGTCCACAGACTGATATTCCTTCCTATTTAAATACAACTCAAGTGAAATTGTTGTGATACATATGCCATGTGCAAAGAATTCAGAGTAGACATTCTCTAGTAGAAAAGGAGGGGAGCATTGTTACGTACCTTCTATAGAGGCAAAGAAGATGAAGAAGGGTTTCCTGAAAGTATTACTTTGTCTTTCCCATAATACTATATTTTCAGAGGACACAAACTTGGAATTATCTTTTATGTTCAGCTGTTGTCATAGGAAGAGGAAATTGCTGCAGGCCATGCCTCCCCCATCACCACTCACGGTGGGAGTCCTGCTTGGGATGGATGGGTCCCGTACAAGCTGATGATGTCATATTATTACCTAATGAAAGTAAAGGGCCAATGTCTGTTCCTGAGGACAGACATGTATGGTTGAGTGTTAAATATTTGGAAGAAAGAGAATGGGATGAAACCCTGAGTCTCCTAAAATATAGTTTGATTTTTATGCATAAAACTTCAAAAATAGTCCATAAATTTTATGATAAAAATCAACAGGGAAAAAACATAAATTCCCACTGTCGATGCTCATGTGCAGAGACATGAGTGAGTCTGTATCAGAAGTCAGGGAGCAGTAGAGGTGCCGCGTCAAAGCTGCGGAATTTACACTACGTTGATTGAAGGTGTTTTCTAAATAACCTGCGACTCTTAAATGGGGCTGGTGAGGATGGTGCACTGTGGCAGCTTAGAAAGAGGAGGGGCACCAATGCAGCTGTCAGCGAGGCCTGGCCAAGCACTGCAGGGGATAGAGAGAGCCAGACAAGGCACTTTGAGTCTTGAGATTCATTGGAAAACTATTGTGAAACGTGTGCATTAGATGCCATGCAAAATTCTTCTCCGAATGCCCTGTTCTGATACTTTGGTTATGATTTAACTTTTCATGCATTTATGCATATAGGAAAAATATACTGGTCAAAATGACCTATGAAAATTGTAGTTCCTCTTTAAGTTATTTCTCGTGTAAATTAATAATAAATTTGCATACTTATTTTTTGGGCTTGATTACAGTGAGTCTACCCCTAGGTGGTTTCACCCTTAAAATGTAAGCGAAAATGCATTTTGCCTGTTTCCTTTTTGAAGTTCTGTAGTGTTACATTTTTACGCTTAGCTCCTGATCCTCTTTGACTTGATTTCTGTATGTGATGTGAAACATGAGTCAAGGTTCATTTTTTTGCACAGGGGTGTCATTTGGTCAAAAGACTAAACTTTCTGACTACTCATCTTGGCACCTTTGTCTAAGATCAATGGGTAATGTATATGTGGATCTATTTGTGGACCCTCAATTATGTTCCATTTATCTATATGGCTCTCAATTCCCAAACAACACCGAAAACAGCATTGCTAGTGAAGCCATATTAAGATGTGTTATTCATGCAAGTTTGGAAAATACCTCCAACATTTATGGTTTCTTAAGATCTGATATAGAGGCAATAATACCCACCTTTCAGGAATCTTCGAGAATGGGATTGTGGATAAAGGATCCAGCTCACTACCTAGTATGGAGTAGGGACTCATTAAATCAGCGTAACTCATCCCAAAGTGTTCCCACTGTTGGAAAACTAAGTAACTAAGCAAAGAATTCCAGATACAGCCTCTAGGAAGATAATACATCTCGTGCACTCTAGTGCATTAACCAACCAAAACACCTTTGTGTCCCTTAAAAAGGTGACCCCATAAAACCCTCCTACTTTCATCTCAGAGTTGCTTTTGCCTTTGTGCCACTGAGTGTTTTGGCTATTCTTTTTTTCTTTTTATCTTTTCATTGAGTGATCCAGGTTCCCTCCACTTGGGAACCAAACTAATATCCATCTTGACTTTGGGTAACGCATGCTTCCTTCTCCTTTTCACATTCCTATCCATTCTGTCATTTTCCCTGTAAACTCTGATTTTAATATCCCTTCCCTGCTTTATCTTTTTCCCATAAAGCAGAAGGACCCTTTTATGTTCCAGAGATTATGATTAGACCAAGGGTTTTTAGCCCATTTCATTGTTATCTCAGAACTCATGACTTGGTACACATTTCATTGCTTCATAATGTTGAGGTCATGAGACCATATCTATTCAATGTTCGGGAGCCCAGGAAATGTGGCCCAACGTGTGTGTCAGTTACCGCTGAGATGAATTAAGTGATACCTGGATACCATTTCCATGCAATCAGAGAGCAGTTCTCTTTAGATGACATTGGGGCTCACTTGGTTCGTTGATGACAGAGTGCATTAGTCGCTGACCAGAACCTGTAAAAGATGCAAGACCTCCCTTTGTAGACAGGAAATCCTAAAGGCAATGTCTGTTGGTCATAGAGGAGGAAAGGGTATCTGGGAAGAGCAGTGAAGATAGAAAAGTGTTCCACAGCTCAAGAGTCTAGTTACTTCCATTCTTATAGAAGCAACACAAGGTGAGCGTATTCCCCGTGCCTTGTTACATGTGTTAGTTCTACTTGGAGAAAGATGCAAATGTTAGGCCTGGAAACAGAGGACCTGGCATTGGGATTGCTTCCATCATTTCCTAGATGTGTGAAATTCATTTTCTCATCCTTAAACTGGCAATGAAATCTCTGCTCTGCCCAATTTATAGGGCCATTTCGAGACTTGAATGAGGTAATAGATATAAAATTCAATTCAAAAGTGAGGACTTATAAAGGAAGCACTATTGAAAAAAAAGAAAACCCAAGAAACATGCCATCTTATGCAAGAAAATACAGATTTTATTAGCAAAGAGCACCTATGAACACAATTCAGATACCATTATGAATGAAAACAAAACTCAAAATAATATCCATATGAAAAATGCTAATCCATTTTGATCATTGTACAGAGCTAAACACACAATCAAAAGATTTAAAATTTTTTTTCTTTTTAGTTAGAGACAAGAAATGATGATCACTTTCCTAAGGCTGAGACTGTGAATCCCGGGCAAATTCACATGGCGCTGCCCAGCACTGAGCGCAGTAATGCGGAGGAAATAAAGGAGATTCAAATCAAGGTGAAGTAGGACGGCATTCCTCAGCAGAATCGCAAGCTTTGCCTTACGAAGATGCCAGCCGTAGTCAAAGTCACATGTTGTTTCTCAGGCAAGCATGGGGGACGAGATTTTTGCAGGAGTAGGAACTTGTAGAACGGTTGAGGATAGATGGTCTGTGGTGGGTGGTGGCTCTGGGTATGTACTTTAGCAACAGGTAGGGCGGCAGCAGCTGGAAACACAGCAAGGGCTGCAGCAGCAGCTAGGGCGGCAGCAGGTGGTCCTACAGCAGGTGGTCTGACAACAGACTGGGCAGCAGCAAGGCTGGCAGCAGCTGGACCCACAGCAGGATGGACAGCAGCAAGGCTGGCAGCAGCCTGACCCACAGCAGGTGTTCTGACAGCATGCTGGCAGCAGCTGGACCCGTAGCAGGATGGACGGCAGCAAGGCTGGCAGCAGTTGGACCCACAGCTATGGGCTAGGCAACCGGGTACGCAGCAGCACGTTGGTTGGTAGCAGGTTCTCGTGCAGTACACGGGGCCACTGCAAGCTGGCCGGCAGCAGGTTGTGTAGCAGCAACTGGGGCGGCAGCACGGCTGGCAGCAGCTGGACCCACATCAGGATGGACAGCAGCAAGGCTGGCAGCAGCTGGAGCCACAGCAGATGGGCTGGCAGCAGTTGGTCCTATAACAGGTGGTCTGACAGCAAGTTGGCTGGCAGCAAGGGGAGCAGCAAGGGGAGCAGCAGCAGCTCATGGTGTCAGGTGTGGAGGGCGAGTTCCTTTTCAAAGGTGAGTTTCCCAGATTCTGAGAAATCCTTCTCTTTGGGGGCTTTTATACACTGGACCCCCAATATGTGGACCAATGAGCAGAAACTTACTTGTTGTTTATGTTGTTTTCATGGTCCATGGGGAAATGGCCCAAGAAGGAAGTTGTTTCTTAAGTGTTAAGAGTTATCTCAAGGTAATTGATTTGTTTGTTTTCTTAAGTGATACATAAAAATAAGACTATTTCCCGGAAATGAGACATGCAGTCATGAAATATTTTTAAGCCTGCTGAGATGTCACAAGTGTCTGTCTGCATCTGCTTTCCCTCGGTGAGACTTACATTGGGAAGCATCTTTGAAGAGAGGGTGATGGTCATGTGTAACATATATGAGCTTTTGCATTATGCCACAACTCTTTCCTTTCCCACAGGCCCTAGAGGACAGATGCTTCCATATGCCTAAGCAAATTGATAGACCAACTTGAAAGCCTTAATTTGATTCCATACACAGCCAACCACAGTGTGTCAGGGCCTCAACCCCACGTCCCTTTGTCTGAAGTTTATCAAACATTGAGTTGTCCTCTGGTCAGTGCTGACGAGCATAGCAAAGAACTTCTGTCTCTTCACGCTGCCGAGGGCGGGGTCCCCACATAAGCCCTGGTAACTTCTCCATCTTATTCTCCAGGCTGGACTCGTCCGAGTCATTCTTTGGTGTGTTGTGCCCCTCGCAGTTGGGTTGAAGGCTGCCTTATAGCACAGCCCCTGGCCTTACTGGAAGCATGCTGAGTCGTGGTGCTGAGTTAAACCCAGGTTTACTAGGCTTCTGGTTCCACCTGCAATGTGGAAGCAGCATAGGATTTACCCTCCAGCTGTAAACAAAATTGAAAGCTGGGGAAACATATAAGACGAGTATTTCCAGGAGAGCAATCTGATTTGCCTATGATTTTTCAGTGAAGGAAACGCATGAGGTAAAGCCTGCATTTTCTCCAGGTGTGCCAGTTTGGATGTATTATGTCCCCCAAACGCCATGTTCTTTAATGCAATCTTGTGGGGACAGATGTATTCGTGTTGATTAGGTTGGAATCTTTAGATTAGGTTTTCCGTGGAGATGTGACCCACCCAACTGTGCGTAATATCTTTGATTAGATTATTTCCATGGAGGTTTGGCCCCACCCATTCAGCCTGGGTCTTGATTTGTTTACTGGAACCCTATAAGTGCTCAGACAGAAGGAACTCAGTGCTGCTTCAGCTTAGACAGACATTTTGGGGATGGCCATTGAAAGTAGATTTTTGCTAGTCCAGAGTTTGCCTGGGAGAAACTAAGAGAACACCCCCAGATACCTAGAGAAAAACATCCTGGGAGAAGGCCATTTTGAAACCAGAACCCCAGAGCAGATGCCAGCCACGTGCCTGTGCATTCCCAGCTGACAGTTGTTTTCCAGACACTATCAATATTCTTCAGTGAAGCATTAGCAAACAGGAACACCAGGTTTTCCTCATTTTTTACAATGTTTGTCCTGGTCAAGAGATATCTCCCTACTTGAAGATCAAAAGTAATTCGCATAACTTATCTGGTAAGACTTTTAAGGTTTTGTTTTGTATCTTTAGGTCATTAATACTCTTAGAATTGATATTTTGTACATTACGTATTCTTGGAATCCAATTTTAACTGTTCCATGTGGATAGTTTGTTTCTAGCTTTGAACAGGGTACATTCTTGCTTCATCCATAATTTTATTATCTCTCTTCTCTCTTTTTCTTGATCACTCCTGACAGTGGTTTGTCAATATGTTAGTTAAAAAAATACAAAACATTTTTTGGGGTTTTTATCTTTCTCCTGTTTCTTTATTAATTATTTTATTAATATACCCTTTAGTTAACTTACGATTTCTTGGTTAATTTAGTTTGTATTTTTCTAACTCATGAAAATGGGTTTTAGTTAACTAATTTTTAGATTTCATTCTAATCAAAGTATTTAAGTCTATAAATGTAGGTATAGAACCAATTTTACAGCATCCCAAAATTTCGGTAAGTAATATTTTCATTGTCATTCATTTAACACATTCTATGGTTCACGCTATGAATTTTTCAGGTTTGGTCTTCCATGTCACTGTATCTTCTACAATTATCCTATCTAGTGTGCAACCTAATGACTATATGCCCCACTCTGTTTTCTAACTAGTATTATGCCTCATATAATCTCCCCCTACTTTCAATTTATTTTATTAAGTCATTTTGTAATTATTTCAGAGTTATAGAAAAATTGCAAAATATTTCAGAGAATTCCCATATATCTCACACTTTATAAAAATAATAAAAATGGATCATGAAATTAAATGCAAAATGTAAAAGTATAAAACTTTCAGAAAGAAACCATAGTAGGAGACATAGGTGAAGCAGGCGGTGTGGGTGGGAAGGAGGTGGGTGTGGCTCACAAGGGCTTCCTGAGGGATCCTGGTGGTGATGGAAATGTTCCGTATCTTCACTGTATTGTTGTCGATTTATGTTTGTGATGTTCTATAGTTTTGAATATTTTGTTTTTTGGAAACCGGGTAAAGGTTAAATTGGTTATCTCTTTTTCAAAATAAAAAAAAATTACTTTAAAATTCTGATTGAAGGAAGGAGGAAAAGTTTAAAAATGCCATCTGTCTATAAAACACAAAAGTATTAGAGGGTTTTGAGATTAGTCAAACATTTAGTCACCTCCACCATAGCCTTGGAGATCATCCATCACTGGGATGTGAGTCACTTCTTAAATAAAAGCCTAACTTGCTGTTGAATGTGGAGTCACAGTATCTGTACTGCATTTCCAAGGAAAGTCTAAAACTTTGCCCTGAAGCCTCTATACTAACTAGAGAGGTACAATAGAAATCTGTCAGACTGGGTAGATCTGGTCACTAATTTGTGAAGCATTTCAACATCTTGGTCATTGTTTCCAGAGGATATTAGAACATTCTGCCAGATTCATGGGCATCCCCATGGATAATTTATATAATGGTTTTGTCAGTCTTTCAAATTTGACAAATTTGTAAAATCATTTATATCACTGAAAAAAAAATTTACACTTGTATATCTCAGTGGAAGTTACTGTACATCTCCCTTGGATTCTTTTTTCATTTTTCCACTTTTCCACATAAGGAAATTCGGAAGATGGTAATTTTCTCAATCCTCCTTTGAATCAATTTGACTTTGATAGGACTTCCATTGTTGGCACTGTTTTTAGGATTCTATCATACACCTTAAATGTCGGTGCTACCACAGAGTTTGGGTACAGAGACTGACTTTCCTTCTCTTTTTCAAATACATCTCAAGTAAAATCATTCTGATACCTAGTTGATTAATGTAAATGACAAAAATGAACAGAATAAAAAGATAAAATTCCATTGTGGATACTCAGGAGGCAGAGACATGAGTCAGTTGGTATCAGAAGTCAGGGAGCACTAGAGCTGCAGCATCAAGGCTGCAGAATTTACGCTAAGTTGATTGAAGATGTTTTCTAAATAACCTGTGACTCTTAAATGGGTCTGGTGAGGTTGGGGCACCATGGCAGCTTAGGAAGAAGAGGGGCACCAATGCAGCTGTCAGCCAGGCCTGGCCAAGCACTGCAGGGGATAGAGAGAGCCGGACAAGGCACATTGAGACTTCAGATTCATTGGCAAACTATTGTGAAACATGTACAGTAGATGCCGTTCAATATTCTTCTCCAAATGCCCTGTTCTGGTATTTTGAACAGGGAATAAACTCCTCGTTATGATTTAACTTTTCACACAGGTATGCTTATAGGAAAAATGTGCTTGTCAAACGACCTATGAAAACTCTAGTTCCTCTTTAATAATTTATTTATCATGTAAATTAATCATAAATTGTAATATTGATTTTATAGGCTTGATAAAAGTGAATCTGCCCCAAGGTGGTTTAACCCTTAAAATGGAAGTTAAAGGCCTTTTTTCCTGTTTCCTTCTTGAAGTTTTGTAGTTTTATGTTGTTACACTTAGGTCCATGGCTTATTTTTTTTTTTTTCATTTTTTATTGAGATTGTTGAGATACCATACAATTATCCAAAGATCCAAAGTGTACAATCACTTGACCCTGGGTACCCTCATACAGCTGTGCATCCATCACATTTAATTTTTGTTCAATTTTTAGAAACTTTTCATTAGTCCCGACAAGAAATAAAGTGAAAGATGAAAAAAAAAAAATAAAAAAAGAAAAGAAAAGGAACTCTAATCCTCCCCTATCCCTAACCAACCCCCCTCAATTATTGACTCGTAGTATTGGTATAGTACATTTGTTACTGTTTATGAAAAAATGTTGAAATACTACTAACTGTAGTATATAGTTTTTAATAGGTATATAGTTCTTCCCTATATGCCCTTCTATTATTAACTTCTAATTGTATTGTCATACATTTGTTCTGGTTCATGGAAGTGATTTCTAGTATTTGTACAGTTGATCATGGACATTGCCCACCATAGGATTCAGTTTTATACATTCCCATCTTTTGACCTCCAACTTTTCTTCTGGTAACATATATGACTCTGAGCTTCCCCTTTCCACCTCATTCACACACCATTCAGTGCTGTTAGTTATTCTCACATCTTGCTACCAACACGCCTGTTCATTTCCAAACATTTAAGTTCATCCTAATTGAACATTCTGCTCATACTAAGCACCCACTCCCCATTCTTAAGCCTCGTCCTATATCTTGGTACCTTATATTTCATGTCTATGAGTTTACATATTATAATTAGTTCCTATCAGTGAGACCCTGCAATAATTGTCCTAATGTGTCTGGCTTATTTCACTCAGTATATTGCCCTCGAGGTTTTGTCATCAACCCATTTTTTTTTAATATGGTTTTGTTCACTCACCATACATTCCATCCCAAGTAAATAATCGATGGTTTTCTGCTTGGTCATACATTTATGTGTTCACTACCTTCACCATTATCTATATAAGAGCATCTACATTTCTTCCACAAGGCAGGAGGGAGAGTCAAAGAAGGTAGAAAGGCAAAAGAAAGAGGAAAAACAAAGACAGCTAGGAAGCAGCAAAAGAAAAAATAACCTTAAATCAAAGTAGAATAGAGAATCAGACAATACCACCAATGTCAAGTGTCTAACATGCCTCCCCTATCCCCCCCTCTTATCTGCATTTACCTTGGTATATCACCTTTGTTACATTAAAGGAAGCATAATACAATGATTCTATTAGTTACAGTCTCTAGTTTATGCTGATTGCATCCCTCCCCCAGTGCCTCCCCATTTTTAACACCTTGCAAGGTTGACATTTGCTTGTTCTCCCTCGTAAAAGAACATATTTGTACGTTTTATCACACTTGTTGAATACTCTAGATTTCACCAGGTTACACAGTCCCAGTCTTTATCTTTCCTCCTTTCTTGCGGTGTCTCACATGCTCCCCACCTTCCTCTCCCAACCGTATTCATAGTTATCTTTGTCCAGTGTACTTACATTGTTGTGCTACCATCTCCCCAAATTGTGTTCCAAACCACGCACTACTGTCTTCTATCACCGTGTAGTGCTCCCTTTAGTATTTCCTGTAGGACAGGTGTCTTGTTCACAAAGTCTCTCATTGTCTGTTTGTCAGAAAATATTTTGAGCTCTCCCTCATATTTGAAGGACAGCTTTGCTGGATACAGGATTCTTGGTTGGCGGTTTTTCTCAGTATCTTAAATATATTACACCACTTCCTTCTTGCCTCCATGGTTTCTGCTGAGAAATCCGCACATAGTCTTATTAAGCTTCCTTTGTATGTAATGGATCGCTTTTCTCTTGCTGCTTTCAGGATTCTCTCTTTGTCTTTGACATTTGATAATCTGATTATTAAGTGTCTTGGCGTAGGTCTATTCATATCTCTTCTGTTTGGAGTACGTTGCGCTTCTTGGATCTGTAATTTTATGTCTTTCATAAGAGATGGGAAATTTTCATTAATTATTTCCTCTATTATTGCTTCTGCCCCCTTTCCCTTCTCTTCTCCTTCTGGGACACCAATGGTACGTAGATTATTGTACTTTGTTTCATCCTTGAGTTTCCGGAGACGTTGCTCATATTTTTTCATTCTTTTCTCCATCTGCTCCTTTGCGTGTAGGCTTTCAGGTGTTTTGTTCTCCAGTTCCTGAGTGTTTTCTTCTGCCTCTTGAGATCTGCTGTTGTATGTTTCCATTGTGTCTTCCATCTCTTGTGTTGTGCCTTTCATTCCCATAGATTCTACTACTTGTTTTTTTGAACTTTTGATTTCTGCCGTATACATGCCCAGTGCTTCCTTTACAGCCTCTATGTCTTTTGCAATATCTTCTCTAAACTTTTTGATTTGATTTAGCATTAGTTGTTTAAATTCCTGTATCTCAGTTGAAGGGTACGTTTGTTCCTTTGACTGGGCCATAACTTTGTTTTTCTTAGTGTAGGTTGTAATTTTCTGTTGTCTAGGCATGGTTTCCTTGGTTATCCAAATCAGGTTTTCCCAGACCAGAACAGGCTCAGGTCCCAGAGGGAAGAAATATTCAGTATCTGGTTTCCCTGCGGGTGTGTCTTAGAAAATAGCTCCACCCTTTGATGCTTCAGGTCACTGTGCTTTTCCGCCCAGCATGTGACGCCTGTTAGCCTATAATTCTTGACTGGTGTGAGGAGGTGTGGCCGTGTTCCCCCAGGCTCTGGGGTCTGGTTGTGAATGGCAAGGGCCCCACCCCTTTCCTCCTAGAGAAGACTGAGCTCCCAGGTGGAGGTCATTAGCATTTCAATGGTCTCACTCTCTCTCCTTGTGCTGTCTCCACCCTTCTCCACTTCACAGCCCTGGAAACTGAAAATGACTGGGGCTTTCTCCACTGAGCCAAAAAAGAAACAGATAGTCCCCTTCAGACCCAGTCCAAGGCGACCCTCCGGCTCTCCCAGGTCAGTCGTCACCCAAAGCCTCTGTCTGTTTTTTGGGGATGCGTACCTGTAGTGAGCAGTTCACACTCGCTACTTAAAACCCCAGTTGGAGCTCAGCTGAGCTATATTCGCTTGCTGGGAGAGAGCTTCTCTCCGGCACCACGAGGCTTTGCAGCTCGGGCTATGGGGAAGGGGGTCCCACGACTTGGTTCCGCAGGTTTTACTTACAGATTTTATGCTGTGTTCTCGGGCATTCCTCCCAATTCAGGTTGGTGTATGATGAGTGGATGGTCTTGTTTGTCCCCCTGCAGTTATTCTGGATTATTTGCTAGTTGTTTCTGGTTTCTTGTAGTTGTTCCAGGGGGACTACTTAGCTTCCACTCTTCTCTATGCCGCCATCTTCCCTACTCTCCATGGCCCATTTTGAGTTGATTTTGGTATATGATGTTACGTAGAATCAAGATTCATTTTTGTAAAGGGATCTTTGATTATTTCAGTACCATTTATTCAAAAGACTAAACTTTCTCCCTACTTATGTTGGCATCTTTCTCTAAAGTCAATGGATGATATGTGTGGATCTATTTCTGGATTCTTATTACTCTCTATTGATCCTATATGGCTATCATTTCACCAATAGCACACAAATTAACATTGCTATTGAAGTCATATAGTGGTGTGCTGTTCATGCAACTTGTGCAAATTGCTCTAAATCCATCATTTATGATTTTCTCAGCTCTAATATAGGGGCAATAATAAAAGACTCTCAGGATTCTATGAGAATGACAGTGTCGATAAAGGATGGAGCTCACTAACTAGAACACAATAGGTACTCAATCAGGATAACTCATCCCTAAGTATTCTCTTTGTTAGAAAGCTCAGTAACTAAGCAAAGAATTCCAGATACATCTTGTAGGAAGATATCACATCTCTTGATCCCATTAACCAACCAAAACAACTTTATATCCCTTAAAAAGGTGACCCTGTCGAAACCTCTTGTTTTCATCTCAGAGCTGCACTAGACTTTGTACTACTGAGTTGCTTTGGTTGTTCTTTTTATTCAGCTTTTCATCAAAAGATCTAGCTACTTGGGAACTAAACGATTGCCAATCTTGACTTTGGGTAATACATCCTTCCTTCTCCTTCTCATCTTGCTTTCTCCCTTTTTTCCCTTCAACTCTGATTTTGATATCCCTTCCCTACTTTATCTTTTTCACGTAAAGCATAAGAAACACCCTTTTATGACCCAGAGATTATGATTAAATCAAAGGCTTATATTCCTATCTCATAACTACCTCAAATCTTAGTACTTGGTACAAATTTACTTTCCTTCATAATGTTGAGGTCATGAGACCAAATTTATTCAAAGTTTGGGAGCACAGGAAATGTGGCCCCAGAGTGTGTGCTTTTCAGGGGTGATTCTTAATCCCAATTTCTGCTGAGATGGATTAAATAATTCAAGAATACCATTTCCATGCCATCCAAGAACAGATTCCTTTAGGTGACGTTGGGGATCACTTTGTTTGTCGGGGACTGTGTGGCAGTGGTTGAACAGAAACCATGGAAAATGCAAGGCCTCCCTTCGTTGATGGGAACTCCTATAGGCAATGTCTGTTGGTCACAGAGGTGGGAAGGGTCTGGGAAGAGCTTTGTAGATAGAAAAGGATCCACAGATGAAGACTGTATTTATTTCCATTGTTAGAGAAGCAAGTCAAGGTGAGCACATTCCCTGTCTTGGTTCTACTTGGAGAAAGATGCAAATAAAAGCGCATTAGGAGAAAGCCAGGAACTGCGTGGACTGGACACCACAGAGCAATCTGACTTTGGGCATACTTCATACAACACTCATGAAAACGTGGAACTGCTGAGATCAGCGAAATCTGTAAGTTTTTGCGGCCAGGGGACCCGCGCCCCTCCCTGCCAGGCTCAGTCCCGTGGGAGGAGGGGCTGTCAGCTCCGGGAGGAGAAGGGAGAACTGCAGTGGCAGCCCTTATCGGAAACTCATTCTGCTGATCCAAACTCCAACCATAGATAGACGGAGACCAGACACCAGAGAATCTGAGAGCAGCCAGCCCAGCAGAGAGGAGACAGGCATAGAAAAAAAACAACACGAAAAACTCCAAAATAAAAGCGGAGGATTTTTGGAGTTCTGATGAACATAGAAGGGGGAAGGGCAGAGCCCAGGCTCGAGCTCAGGCCCTGAGGCACATATGCAAATCCCGAAGAAAAGCTGATCTCTCTGCCCTGTGGACCTTTCCTTAATGGCCCTGGTTGCTTTGTCTATTAGCATTTCAATAACCCATTAGATCTCTGAGGAGGGCCCCCCCTTTTTTTTTTTTTTTAATCCTTTTTTCTTTTTCTAAAACAATTACTCTAAGAAGCCCAATACAGAAAGCTTCAAAGACCTGCAATTTGGGCAGGTCAAGTCAAGAGCAGAACTAGGAGAGCTCTGAGACAAAACGCAATAATCCAGTGGCTGAGAAAATTCACTAAACACCACAACTTCCCAAGAAAAGGGGGGTGTCCACTCACAGCCATCATCCTGGTGGACAGGAAACACTCCTGCCCATCGCCAGCCCCATAGCCCAGAACTGACCCAGACAACCCAGTGTGACGGAAGTGCTTCAAATAACAGGCACACACCACAAAACTGGGCGTGGACATTAGCCTTCCCTGCAACCTCAGCTGATTGTCCCAGAGTTGGGAAGGTAGAGCAGTGTGAATTAACAAAGCCCCATTCAGCCATCATTTCAGCAGACTGGGAGCCTCCCTACACAGCCCAGCAGCCCAGAACTGCCCTGGGGGGACGGCACTCACCTGTGACATAGCACAGTCATCCCTCAACAGAGGACCAGGGGGTGCACGGCCTGGAAGAGGGGCCCACTGGCAAGTCTCAGGAGCCATACACCAATACCAAGGACTTGTGGGTCAGTGGCAGAGACAAACTGTGGCAGGACTGAACTGAAGGATTAGACTATTGCAGCAGCCTTAAAACTCTAGGATCACCAGGGAGATTTGATTGTTAGAGCCACCCCCCACTCCCTGACTGCCCAGAAACACACCCCATATACAGGGCAGGCAACACCAACTACACACGCAAGCTTGGTACACCAATTGGACCCTACAAGACTCACTCCCCCACTCACCAAAAAGGCTAAGCAGGGGAGAACTGGCTTGTGGAGAACAGGTGGCTCGTGGACGCCACCTGCTGGTTAGTTAGAGAAAGTGTACTCCACGAAGCTGTAGATCTGATAAATTAGAGATAAGGACTTCAATTGGTCTACAAATCCTAAAAGAACCCTATCAAGTTCAGCAAATGCCACGAGGCCAAAAACAACAGAAAATTATAAAGCATATGAAAAAACCAGACGATATGGATAACCCAAGCCCAAGCACCCAAATCAAAAGACCAGAAGAGACACAGCACCTAGAGCAGCTACTCAAAGAACTAAAGATGAACAATGAGACCATAGTACGGGAGACAAAGGAAATCAAGAAGACCCTAGAAGAGCATAAAGAAGACATTGCAAGACTAAATAAAAAAATGGATGATCTTATGGAAATTAAAGAAACTGTTGACCAAATTAAAAAGATTCTGGACACTCATAGTACAAGACTAGAGGAAGTTGAACAACGAATCAGTGACCTCGAAGATGACAGAATGGAAAATGAAAGCATAAAAGAAAGAATGGGGAAAAAATTGAAAAAATCGAAATGGACCTCAGGGATATGATAGATAATATGAAACGTCCAAATATAAGACTCATTGATGTCCCAGAAGGGGAAGAAAAGGGTAAAGGTCTAGGAAGAGTATTCAAAGAAATTGTTGGGGAAAACTTCCCAAATCTTCTAAACAACATAAATACACAAATCATAAATGCTCAGCGAACCCCAAATAGAATAAATCCAAATAAACCCACTCCGAGACATATACTGATCACACTGTCAAACACAGAAGAGAAGGAGCAAGTTCTGAAAGCAGCAAGAGAAAAGCAATTCACCACATACAAAGGAAACAGCATAAGACTAAGTAGTGACTACTCATCAGCCACCATGGAGGCAAGAAGGCAGTGGCACGATATATTTCAAATTCTGAGTGAGAAAAATTTCCAGCCAAGAATACTTTATCCAGCAAAGCTCTCCTTCAAATTTGACGGAGAGCTTAAATTTTTCACAGACAAACAAATGCTGAGAGAATTTGCTAACAAGAGACCTGCCCTACTGGAGATACTGAAGGGAGTCCTACAGACAGAGAAACAAAGAAAGGACAGAGAGACTTGGAGAAAGGTTCAGTACTAAAGAGATTCGGTATGGGTACAATAAAGGATATTAATAGACAGAGGGGAAAAATATGACAAACATAAACCAAAGGATAAGATGGCCGATTCAAGAAATGCCTTCACGGTTATAACGTTGAATGTAAATGGATTAAACTCCCCAATTAAAAGATATAGATTCGCAGAATGGATCAAAAAAAATGAACCATCAATATGTTGCATACAAGAGACTCATCTTAGACACAGGGACACAAAGAAACTGAAAGTGAAAGGATGGAAAAAAATATTTCATGCAAGCTACAGCCAAAAGAAAGCAGGTGTAGCAATATTAATCTCAGATAAAATAGACTTCAAATGCAGGGATGTTTTGAGAGACAAAGAAGGCCACTACGTACTAATAAAAGGGGCAATTCAGCAAGAAGAAATAACAATCGTAAATGTCTATGCACCCAATCAAGGTGCCACAAAATACATGAGAGAAACACTGGCAAAACTAAAGGAAGCAATTGATGTTTCCACAATAATTGTGGGAGACTTCAACACATCACTCTCTCCTATAGATAGATCAACCAGACAGAAGACCAATAAGGAAATTGAAAACCTAAACAATCTGATAAATGAATTGGATTTAACAGACATATACAGGACATTACATCCCAAATCACCAGGATACACATACTTTTCTAGTGCTCATGGAACTTTCTCCAGAATAGATCATATGCTGGGACATAAAACAAGCCTCAATAAATTTAAAAAGATTGAAATTATTCAAAGCACATTCTCTGACCACAATGGAATACATTTAGAAGTCAATAACCATCAGAGACTTAGAAAATTCACAAATACCTGGAGGTTAAACAACACACTCCTAAACAATCAGTGGGTTAAAGAAGAAATAGCAAGAGAAATTGCTAAATATATAGAGACGAATGAAAATGAGAACACAACATACCAAAACCTATGGGATGCAGCAAAAGCAGTGCTGAGGGGGAAATTTATAGCACTAAACGCATATATTAAAAAGGAAGAAAGAGCCAAAATCAAAGAACTAATGGATCAACTGAAGAAGCTAGACAATGAACAGAAAACCAATCCTAAACCAAGTAAAAGAAAAGAAATAACAAGGATTAAAGCAGAAATAAATGACATAGAGAACAAAAAAACAATAGAGAGGATAAATATCACCAAAAGTTGGTTCTTTGAGAAGATCAACAAGATTGACAAGCCCCTAGCTAGACTGACAAAATCAAAAAGAGAGAAGACCCATATAAACAAAATAATGAATGAAAAAGGTGACATAACTGCAGATCCTGAAGAAATTAAAAAAATTATAAGAGGATACTATGAACAACTGTATGGCAACAAACTGGATAATGTAGAGGAAATGGACAATTTCCTGGAAACATATGAACAACCTAGACTGACCAGAGAAGAAATAGAAGACCTCAACCAACCCATCACAAGCAAAGAGATCCAATCAGTCATCAAAAATCTTCCCACAAATAAATGCCCAGGGCCAGATGGCTTCACAGGGGAATTCTACCAAACTTTCCAGAAAGAACTGACAGCAATCTTACTCAAACTCTTTCAAAACATTGAAGAAAATGGAACGCTACCTAACTCATTCTATGAAGCTAACATCAATCTAATACCAAAACCAGGCAAAGATGTTACAAAAAAGGAAAACTACCGGCTAATCTCCCTAATGAATATAGATGCAAAAATCCTCAACAAAATACTTGCAAATCGAATCCAAAGACACATTAAAAAAATCATACACCATGACCAAGTGGGGTTTATTCCAGGCATGCAAGGATGGTTCAACATAAGAAAATCAATCAATGTATTACAACACATTAACAAGTCAAAAGGGAAAAATCAATTGATCATCTCAATAGATGCTGAAAAAGCATTTGACAAAATCCAACATCCCTTTTTGATAAAAACACTTCAAAAGGTAGGAATTGAAGGAAACTTCCTCAACATGATAAAGAGCATATATGAAAAACCCACAGCCAGCATAGTACTCAATGGAGAGAGACTGAAAGCCTTCCCTCTAAGATCAGGAACAAGACAAGGATGCCCGCTGTCACCACTGTTATTCAACATTGTGCTGGAAGTGCTAGCCAGGGCAATCCGGCAAGACAAAGAAATAAAAGGCATCCAAATTGGAAAAGAAGAAGTAAAACTGTCATTGTTTGCAGATGATATGATCTTATATCTAGAAAACCCTGAGAAATCGACGATACAGCTACTAGAGCTAATAAACAAATTTAGCAAAGTAGCGGGATACAAGGTTAATGCACATAAGTCAGTAATGTTTCTATATGCTAGAAATGAACAAACTGAAGAGTCACTCAAGAAAAAGATACCATTTTCAATAGCAACTAAAAAAATCAAGTACCTAGGAATAAACTTAACCAAAGATGTAAAAGACCTATACAAAGAAAACTACATAACTCTACTAAAAGAAATAGAAGGGGACCTTAAAAGATGGAAAAATATTCCATGTTCATGGATAGGAAGACTAAGTGTCATTAAGATGTCAGTTCTACCCAAACTCATCTACAGATTCAATGCAATCCCAATCAAAATTCCAACAACCTACTTTGCAGACTTGGAAAAGCTAGTTATCAAATTTATATGGAAAGGGAAGATGCCTCGAATTGCTAAAGACATTCGAAAAAAGAAAAACGAAGTGGGAGGACTTACACTCCCTGACTTTGAAGCTTATTATAAAGCCACAGTTGCCAAAACAGCATGGTACTAGCACAAAGATAGACATATAGATCAATGGAATCGAATTGAGAATTCGGAGATAGACCCTCAGATCTATGGCCGACTGATCTTTGATAAGGCCCGCAAAGTCACTGAACTGAGTCATAATGGTCTTTTCAACAAATGGGGCTGGGAGAGTTGGATATCCATATCCAAAAGAATGAAAGACGACCCCTACCTCACCCCCTACACAAAAATTAACTCAAAATGGACCAAAGATCTCAATATAAAAGAAAGTACCATAAAACTCCTAGAAGATAATGGAGGAAAACATCTTCAAGACCTTGTATTAGGCGGCCACTTCCTAGACTTTACACTCAAAGCACAAGCAACAAAAGAGAAAATAGATAAATGGGAACTCCTCAAGCTTAGAAGTTTCTGCACCTCAAAGGAGTTTCTCAAAAAGGTAAAGAGGCAGCCAACTCAATGGGAAAAAATTTTTGGAAACCATGTATCTGACAAAAGACTGATATCTTGCATATATAAAGAAATCCTACAACTCAATGACAATAGTACAGTCGGCCCAATTATAAAATGGGCAAAAGATGTGAAAAGACAGTTCTCTGAAGAGGAAATACAAATGGCCAAGAAACACATGAAAAAATGTTCAGCTTCACTAGCTATTAGAGAGATGCAAATTAAGACCACAATGAGATACCATCTAACACCGGTTAGAATGGCTGCCATTAAACAAACAGGAAACTACAAATGCTGGAGGGGATGTGGAGAAATTGGAACTCTTATTCACTGTTGGTGGGACTGTATAATGGTTCAGCCACTCTGGAAGTCAGTCTGGCAGTTCCTTAGAAAACTAGATATAGAGTTACCATTCGATCCAGCGACTGCACTTCTCGGTATATACCCGGAAGATCGGAAAGCAGTGACACGAACAGATATCTGCACGCCAATGTTCATAGCAGCATTATTCACAATTGCCAAGAGATGGAAACAACCCAAATGCCCTTGAACAGATGAGTGGATAAATAAAATGTGGTATATACACACGATGGAATACTACGCGGCAGTAAGAAGGAACGATCTCGTGAAACATATGACAACATGGATGAACCTTGAAGACATAATGCTGAGCGAAATAAGCCAGGCACAAAAAGAGAAATATTATATGCTACCACTAATGTGAACTTTGAAAAATGTAAAACAAATGGTTTATAATGTAGAATGTAGGGGAACTAGCAATAGAGAGCAATTAAGGAAGGGGGAACAATAATCCAAGAAGAACAGATAAGCTATTTAATGTTCTGGGGATGCCCAGGAATGACTATAGTCTGTAAATTTCTGATGGATATAGTAGGAGCAAGTTCACAGAAATGTTGCTATATTGGGTAACTTTCTTGGGGTAAAGTAGGAACATGTTGGAAGTTAAGCAGTTATCTTAGGTTAGTTGTCTTTTTCTTACTCCCTTGTTATGGTCTCTTTGAAATGTTCTTTTATTGTATGTTTGTTTTCTTTTTAACTTTTTTTTTCATACAGTTGATTTAAAAAAGAAGGGAAAGTTAAAAAAAAAAAAGAAAAGAAAAACAAGGGAAAAAAAAAGATGTAGTGCCCCCTTGAGGAGCCTGTGGAGAATGCAGGGGTATTCGCCTACCCCACCTCCATGGTTGCCAACACGACCACAGACATAGGGGACTGGTGGTTTGATGGTTTGAGCCCTCTACCACAGGTTTTACCCTTGGGAAGACGGTTGCTGCAAAGGAGAGGCTAGGCCTCCCTATGGTTGTGCCTAAGAGCCTCCTCCCGAATGCCTCTTTGTTGCTCAGATGTGGCCCTGTCTCTCTAGCTAAGCCAACTTGAAAGGTGAAATCACTGCCCTCCCCCCTACATGGGATCAGACACCCAGGGGAGTGAATCTCCCTGGCAACGTGGAATACGACTCCCGGGGAGGAATGTAGACCTGGCATCGTGGGACTGAGAACATCTTCTTGACCAAAAGAGGGATGTGAAAGGAAATGAAATAAGCTTCAGTGGCAGAGAGATTCCAAAAGGAGCCGAGAGATCACTCTGGTGGGCACTCTTACGCACACTTTAGACAACCCTTTTTAGGTTCTAAAGAATTGGGGTAGCTGGTGGTGGATACCTGAAACTATCAAACTACAACCCAGAACCCATGAATCTCGAAGACAGTTGTATAAAAATGTAGCTTATGAGGGGTGACAATGGGATTGGGAAAGCCATAAGGACCACACTCCACTTTGTCTAGTTTATGGATGGATGAGTAGAAAAATAGGGGAAGGAAACAAACAGACAAAGGTACCCAGTGTTCTTTTTTACTTCAATTGCTCTTTTTCACTCTAATTATTATTCTTGTTATTTTTGTGTGTGTGCTAATGAAGGTGCCAGGGATTGATTTGGGTGATGAATGTACCACTATGTAATGGTAGTGTAAACAATCGAAAGTACGATTTGTTTTGTATGACTGCGTGGTATGTGAATATATCTCAATAAAATGAAGATAAAAAAAAAATCCATTAAGTCACGTTGGAAAAGGCAGTAAGCGTACCTCCTAGAGACTAGGGTCTCTTTTTGGCCATCTATGCCATTAATAATAGTATTACCATTAAATTACATAAATTCAAGCTCTGTTCTGCATCCTTCTTAATAAAATATAGTTTGCAGAAAGTTGTAAATTATGCTTGAATCTTTGAAAAAATCAAAGAAAATGCTAGAGAAGTTGTCAACAAATGTCCTAGTATCATATAGAAATTGATATGCTGTTAATATATTGTAACTTTCTTTTTTTAATGTTGGGAAGAATTGATGATTCATATGTTATGAGAATTTAACGTGTCATATGAAGCAAGTTAAATTTATACACCTAGGTTATGGGAATTCTTTTCCATGAAACAGAAACTGATGGTCCTAGCATCATATTTTCTGTGGAGCTTTTGTGTTGTTTTATTAACTCATAGTAAGATATGACTCTGCAGTGATACCAGTGATACTAAAATGGTCTTAATTTGATCATAAAATATTTTAAGGTGGCTTAAGTCTTAGATTCTAGTTGCCACCAATATTTGCCTGTGGTCTGAGCAAACTATCTCCAACATACCATTTTATGTATGCAGCTTACTGTAAAACTCATTTTCACATGGTAAAAGTCCGAAAGCTTTATTTAATAGTCATTTTCTGCAAGTGAAAATGCATTTTCCAAAAGTTCCATTTCTGGCACTGAAATGTCATTTCTGTGTGATTAAGAAATAGGCCACTATGTTCACTTGGCAAAAGATTAAGAATGCCAAGGTTTGGCCCTTCATAACAGAGCTTTGCAATTGTATTAAGGCCAATTTATGGTGACATTTTCATTCAAGACCTCAACACTATAGGGATGTTAACAGCAGAAATGGTTAGTTATTATATTTGTATCCAGTTCATTCCCTCCCCCAGTAAGACCACAGGCAGGGAAAATATACCACAAATGGTACATATGAGAACCTGCATACAAATAAGAACTCAGTGTAACATGAAACTATGTTTGAAAGTGGGTAAACACATATGCATTTACAAAAAAAAAAAAAAAAAAAAAAAAAAAAAATGCCAGGGACTGAAACCATCATCCAGCAATTTAAAAGAAGGTCTTTTATTTCTTCCTATTTTCAATTAAAGTGAACATGTATTCTATAGCATTACTAAATGATGTATATATAATTTCAGAACAAACAAACTCATTGTCTGAGCCTCTGGTGCCTTTTGAAACAATGTAAATAATCATTTTATTTACTTAACAATATCTTTGTAAAATAATGTTCTAATGAGAGAGAATTTCTGTCTTATGGGGCATTGAATACTGCAAAGGAAAATTAGGAAAACTATATCTGAAGGGTATTTTTATTGAATTAGGCAATAATATGTTATCTATGTTCCAATATGGTTTTTATTTACAGTCATGGAGACTACATTCTTCATTATTGTTCTTTAATTCCTTTACATATTTTTGCATTCCATCCAAATATAAGTACTGAACACAAAGAACTGACACATTAATTAAAACACTGATTCTTTATTTCTCATACTGCATAATATCATTTCAAAGACTGCATTTATTAATTGAATGAATTAAGAAATAGAAGACTGAAAAATGTTGGCTTTCCCATAGATGTCACCACATGAAGGAGGCAAATTATAGATGTTCTTATTCATCATAAATTTACCCTACACTGTAATGTTCTGGCCAGGAGTCAGTGATTATCCCATTGCAATTTTAGTCTTCATGGACTTTTAGTTATATGATTTTAACCAACAATAGTAAATGCCAAGATCTTTCCTATATTGAGCCAAAGATAAGAAATATCCATATATGTGGTATGTGTTCTATACTTCATTAGATCTCTGCCTTCATTACTGAAGTTTATATTAATCATATGGAAAGTTGTGTTAAAATCCCAGGTACAATATATTTAATATATATAAATACTACTTCCAGTAAAATGAAAATCAATGTGAGCTTAGATAATTTGGGAAGGCCTCTTGGAGGAAGTGAACTGACCATGAAAAAGAATAAGACCTAACATTTATAGATAGTAACAACTCAATTATTCTTAACAACTGTATAAATTGATACATATATTATACTATTTTATAGGTAGGGAATTTGAGACACAGAGAAATTAAGTAAATTGCCCAATATAGCAGAGCTGGCAAGTGTTGGACTTGTTACATTAAATCCAGGTGGTATAGTTCTCAAACAGCTGGAGTTTGGTTAAAAATGGATCATAGCTTACTATTATCTCAGTACTGTATGGCATACTCCATGAGTAAGAGAAACGTTCACAGTCTTTATCAGGATCATTTTTTGGGTGACTGGGACATGTGCGTGTGTTTGTGTGTGTGTGTGTGTGTGTGTGTGTGTGTGTGTGTGTGTATGAAGCCTGGATTTTAATGTTCTTTTATGTAGATTTTGATAAAACCTTTGGTTATGAGTCTTGCATTAGCTAATATAAAACAGTAAAATGCACCCATTCTGTCATTGTAGAGATTAATTATATTTTAACAAACTTGGCTGCATTTATGAAGTTGTGATTTTATTTATTACATTTTATTCAGGGTGAATAAATCACTTTTGAAAATAATTTATCCATAATAAAGGAATTAACAGCAAAAAAAAAAAAAAAAAAAAAAAAAAGCGCATTAGGCATGGAAGCAGGGGACCTGGACGTTGGGCTTGCTTCTGTGGTCTACTAGATGTGTGAAATTCATTTTCTCTTTCTGAAAATGGCAACAAATCTTTGCTCTGCCCAATTTGTAGGGTCATTGTGAGTCTTGAATGAGATGATAGATACAAAATTCAGTTCAAAAGGGAGGACTTATAAAAGAAGCGCTATTAAAAAGAAAAGCAGAATACATACTATTAGATCGAGGAAAATACAGATTTTATTAGAATAGACCTGCTAGGAAGACAATTCAGATATTATTAAGAGTGAAAAGCAAACACAAAACACTTTCCAATGATAAAAGCTAATAAATATTGATCATTTTAGAGAGCTAAAAATACAATCATCACATTTAATTTTTTTCTTTTTTTTTTCATTAGATACAAAAAATGATGATCGTGTTCCCAAGGCTGAGACCGTGAATCCAGGGCAAATTCAGATGGCGCTGACCAGCATTGAGTACAGCGATCAAGAGGAAATGAAGAATGAAATCAAGGTGAAGTAGACGGCATTCCTCAGCAGACTCACAAGCATTGCCTGAAGAAGATGCCAGCAGTGTTCAATGCCAGCGTGTTGTTTCTCAGGAAAGCATGGGGAGCAAGTTTATTGCAGGAGTAGGAACACTGGCAAATGGTTGAGGAAAGGTGGTCTGTTGTGGGTGGTGGGACTAGGTGAGTGCTTCAGCAACAGGAAGGGCGGCAGCAGCTGGAAAAACAGCAAGGGCTGCAGCAGCTGGGACGGCAGCAGGTGGTCCTACAGCAGGTGGTCTGACAGCAAGTTGGGCGGCAGCAAGGCTGACAGCAGCTGGTTCCACAGCAGGTAGGCTTGGCTAGACAGCCAGGCATGCAGCAGCACGTTGGTTGGCAGCAGGTTCTCGTGCAGTACACGGGGCCACTGCAAGCTGGCCGGCAGCAGGTTGTGTAGCAGCAACTGGGGCAGCAGCAAGGCTGGCAGCAGCTGGAGCCACAGCAGGATGGACGGCAGCAAGGCTGGCAGCAGCTGGAGCCACAGCAGGTGGGCTGGCAGCAGGTGGTCCTATAACAGGTGGTCTGACAGCAAGTTGGCTGGCAGCAAGGGGAGCAGCAAGGGGAGCAGCAGCAGCTCATGGTGTCAGGTGTGGAGGGCGAGTTCCTTTTCAAAGGTGAGTTTCCCAGATTCTGAGAAATCCTTCTGTTCTGGGGCTTTTATACGCTGGACCCCCAATATGTGGACCAATGAGCAGAACCTTACTTGTTGTTTATGTTGTTTCCCATGGTCCAAGGGGAAATGGCCCAAGAAGGAAGTTATTTCTTAAGTGTTAAGTATTTTCTCAAGGTAAGTGATTTGTTTGGTTTCTTAATTGATACATAAAAATATGACTATTTCCCCAAAATGAGATATGCAGTCATGAAATGCTTTTAAGCCTGCTGAGATGTCACAAGTGTCTGTCTACATCTGCTTTCCCTTGGTGAGACTTACATTGGGAAGCACCTTTGAAGAGAGGGTGATAGTCATGTGTGACATATGAGCTTTTGCATTATGCCCCAACTGTTTCCTTTCCCACAGGCCCTAGAGAACAGATGCTTCCATATGCCTAAGCAAATTGATAGGCCAATTGAAAGCCTTAATTTGATTGCATACACAGCCAACCACACTGTGTCAGGGCCTCAACCCCATGTCCCTTTGTCTGAAGCTTATCAAACATTGACTTGTCCTCTGGTCAGCGCTGACCAGCACAGCAAAGAACTTCTGTCTCTTCACGCTGCCGAGGGCGGGGTCCCCATATAAGCCCTGGTAACTTCTCCATCTTATTCTCCAGGCTGGACTCGTCCGAGTCATTCTTTGGTGTGTTGTGCCCCTCGCAGTTGGGTTGAAGGCTGCCTTATAGCACATCCCTGGCCTTACTAGGAACATGCTGAGTCATGGTGCTGAGTTAAACCCAGGTTTACTAGGCTTCTGGTTCCACCTGCAATGTGGAAGCAGCATAGGATTTACCCTCCAGCTGTAAACAAAATTGAAAGCTGGGGAAACATATAAGACAAGTATTTCCAGGAGAGCAATCAGATTCGCCTATGATATTTCAGTGAAGGAAACACATGAGGTAAAGCCCGCATTTTCTCCAGGTGTGCCAGTTTGGATGTATTATGTCCCCCAAATGCCATGTTCTTTAATGCAATCTTGTGGGGACAGATGTATTCGTGTTGATTAGGTTGGAATCTTTGGCTTAGGTTTTTCCATGGAGATGTGACCCACCCAACTGTGCATATTACCTTTGATTAGATTATTTCCATGGAGATGTGACCCCGCCCATTCAGCCTGGGTTGTGATTTGTTTACTGGAACCCTATAAGAGCTCAGACAGAAGGAACTCAGTGCTGCTTCAGCTTAGAGAGACATTTTGGGGATGGCCATTGAAAGTAGACTTTTGCTAGTCCAGAGTTTGCCTGGGAGAAACTAAGAGAACACCACCAGATACCTAGAGAAAAACATCCTGGGAGAAGGCCATTTTGAAACCAGAACCCCAGAGCAGATGCCAGCCACTTGCCTGTGCATTCCCAGCTGACAGATGTTTTCCAGACACTATCAGTGTTCTACAGTGAAGCATTAGCAAACAGGAACACCAGGTTTTCCTCATTTTTTACAATTTTTGTCCTGGTCAAGAGATGTCTCCCTACTTGAATATCAAGAGTAATTCGCATAACTTGTCTGGTAAGACTTGTAAGGTTTTGTTTTTTATCTTTAGTTCATTAATACTCTTAGAATTGACATTTTGTACATTTCGTACTCTTGGAATCCAATTTTAGCTGTTCCACGTGGATAGTTTGTTTCTAGCTTTGATCAGGGTACATTATTGCTTCATCCATAATTTTATTATCTCTCTTCTCTCTTTTCTTGATCACTCCTGACAGTGGTTTGTGAATATGTTAGTTAAAAAAATACAAAACATTTTTTGGGGTGTTTATCTTTCTCCTGTTTCTTTATTAATGATTTTATTAATATACCCTTTAGTTAATTTATGATTTCTTGGTTAATTTAGTTTGTATTTTTCTAACTCATGAAAATGGGTTTTAGTTAACTAATTTTTAGATTTCATTCTAATCAAAGTATTTAAGTCTATAAATGTAGGTATAGTACCAATTTTACAGCATCCCAAAATTTTGACAAGTAATATTTTCATTGTCATTCATTTAACACATTCTATGGTTCACGCTATGAATTTTTCAGGTTTGGTCTTCCATGTCAGTGTATCTTCTACAATTTATCCTGTCTAGTGTGCAATCTAATGACTATATGCCCCACTCTGTTTTCTAACTACTATTATGCCTCATATACTCTGCCCCTACTTTCAATTTATTTTATTAAGTCTTCATTTTGGAATTATTTCAGAGTTATAGAAAAATTGCAAAGTATTTCAAAGAATTCCCATATATCTCACACTTTATAAAAATTAAATTAAAAGTGGATCATGAACTTAAATGCAAAACGTAGAAGTGTAAAACTTTTAGAAAGAAACCATAGTAGGAGGCATAGGTGAAGCAGGTGGTGTGGGTGGGAAGGAGCTGGTTGTGGCTCACAGGGGTACCTGAGGGATCCTGGTGGTGATGGAAATGTTCTGTATCTTCACTGTATCATTGTCAATTTATGGTTGTGACGTTCTATAGTTTTGAGTAGTTTGTTTTTGGAAACTGGGTAAAGGTTAAATTGGTTATCTCTTTTTCAAAGTAAAAAAAAAACTTACTTTAAAATTCTGATTGAAGGAAGGAGGAAAAGTTTAAAAATGCCATCTGTCTATAAAACACAAAAGTATTAGAGGGTTTTGAGATTAGTCAACCATTTGGTCACCTCCACCATAGCCTTGGAGATCATCCATCACTGGGATGTGAGTCACTTCTTAAATAAAAGCCTAACTTGCTGTTGAATGTGGAGTCACAGTATCTGTACTGCATTTCCAAGGAAAGTCTAAAACTTTGCCCTCAAGCCTCTATACTAACTAGAGAGGTACAATAGAAATCTGTCAGACTGGGTAGATCTGGTCACTAATTTGTGAAGCATTTCAACATCTTGGTCAGTGTTTCCAGAGGATATTAAAACATTCTGCCAGATTCATGGGCATCCCCATGGATAATTTATATAATGGTTTTGTCAGTCTTTCAAATTTGACAAATTTGTAAAATCATTTATATCACTGAAAAAAAAATTTACACTTGTATATCTCAGTGGAAGTTACTGTACATCTCCCTTGGATTCTTTTTTCATCTTTCCACTTTTCCACATAAGAAATTTCTGAAGATAGTAATCTTCTCAATCCTCCTTTGAATCAATTTGACTTTGATAGGACTTCCTTTGTTGGCATTGATTTTAGGATTCTATCATACACCTTAAATGTCAGTGCTACCACAGTGTTTGGGTACAGAGACTGACATTCCTTCTCCTTTTTAAATACATCTCAAGTAAAATCATTGTGATAGCTAGTTGACTAATGTAATGACAAAAAATGAACAGAATAAAATTATAAAATTCCATTGTGGATGCTCAGGAGGCAGAGACATGAGTCAGTTGGTATCAGAAGTCAGGGAGCACTAGAGCTGCAGCGTCAAGGCTGCAGAATTTACGCTAAGTTGATTGAAGGTGTTTTCTAAATAACCTGCGACTCTTAAATGGGGCTGGTGAGGCTGGTGCACCATGGCAGCTTAGCAAGAGGAGGGGCACCAATGCAGCTGTCAGCCAGGCTTGGCCAAGCACTGAAGGGGATAGAGAGAGCCGGACAAGGCACATTGAGACTTCAGATTCATTGGCAAACTATTGTGAAACATGTGCAGTAGATGCCGTTCAATATTCTTCTCCAAATGCCCTGTTCTGGTATTTTGCTCAGGGAATAAACTCCTCGTTATGATTTAACTTTTCACGCAGGTATGCTTATAGGAAAAATGTGCTAGTCAAACGACCTATGAAAACTCTAGTTCCTCTTTAATAAGTTATTTATCGTGTAAATTCATCATAAATTTTAATACTGATTTTATAGGCTTGATAAAAGTGAATGTGCCCCAAGGTGGTTTAACCCTTAAAATGTAAGTCAAAAGGCCTTTTTTCCTGTTTCCTTCTTGAAGTTTTGTAGTTTTATGTTGTTACACTTAGGTCCATGGCCCATTTTGAGTTGATTTTTGTATATGATGTGACGTAGAATCAAGGTTCATTTTTGTACAGGGATCTTTGATTGTTTCAGTACCATTTATTCAAAAGACTAAACTTTCTCCCTACTTATGTTGGCACCTTTCTCTAAAGTCAATGGATGATATGTGTGGATCTATTTCTGGATTCTTATTACTTTCCATTGATCCTATATGGCTATCATTTCACCAAGAGCACGCATAATAACATTGCTATTGAAGTCATATAATGGTGTGCTGTTCATGCAACTTGTGCAAATTGCTCTAAATCCATCATTTATGATTTTCTCAGCTCTAATATAGGGGCAATAATAATAGGCTCTCAGGGTTGTATGAGAATGACAGTGTCGATAAAGGATGGAGCTCACTAACTAGAACATAATAGGTACTCGATCAGGGTAACTCATCCCTAAGTATTCTCTCTGTTCTAAAGCTAAGTAACTAAGCAAAGAATTCCAGATACATCTTGTAGGAAGATATCACATCTCTTGATCCCATTAACCAACCAAAACAACTTTATATCCCTTAAAAAGGTGACCCTGTCGAAACCTCTTGTTTTCATCTCAGAGCTGCATTAGACCTTGTACTACTGAGTTGCTTTGGTTGTTCTTTTTATTCAGCTTTTCATCAAAAGATCTAGCTACTTGGGAACTAAACGATTGCCAATCTTGACTTTGGGTAACACATCCTTCCTTCTCCTTTTCATCTTGCTTTCTCCCTTTTTTTCCCTTCAACTCTGATTTTGATATCCCTTCCCTACTTTATCTTTTTCACGTAAAGCACAAGAAACACACTTTTATGATCCAGAGATTATGATTAAATCAAAGGCTTGTATTCCTATCTCATAACTACCTCAAATCTTAGTACTTGGTACAAATTTACTTTCCTTCATAATGTTGAGGTCATGAGACCAAATTTATTCAAAGTTTGGGAGCACAGGAAAGGTGGCCCCAGTGTGTGTGCTTTTCAGGGGTGATTCTTAATCCCAGTTTCTGCTGAGATGGATTAAATAATTCAAGAATACCATTTCCATGCCATCCAAGAACAGATTCCTTTAGGTGACGTTGGGGATCACTTTGTTTGTCGGGGACAGTTTGCCGGTGGTTGAACAGAAACCATGGAAAATGCAAGGCCTCCCTTCATTGACGGGAACTCCTAAAGGCAATGTCTGTTGGTCATAGAGGTGGGAAGGGGTCTGGGAAGAGCTTTGTAGATAGAAAAGGATCCACAGATGAAGACTATAGTTATTTCCATTGTTAGAGAAGCAAGTCAAGGTGAGCACATTCCCTGTCTTAGTTCTACTTGGAGAAAGATGCAAATAAAAGCGCATTAGGCGTGGAAGCAGGGGACCTGGGCGTTGGGCTTGCTTCTGTGGTCTACTAGATGTGTGAAATTCATTTTCTCATTCTGAAAATGGCAACAAATCTTTGCTCTGCCCAATTTGTAGGGTCATTGTGAGTCTTGAATGAGATGATAGATACAAAATTCAGTTCAAAAGGGAGGACTTATAAAAGAAGAACTATTAAAAAGAAAAGCAAAATACATAGTATTAGGACCAGGAAAATATAGATTTTATTAGAATAGACCTGTTAGGAAGACAATTCAGATATTATTAAGAGTGAAAAGGAAACCCAAAATACTTTCCAATGATAAAAGCTAATGAATAGTGATCATTTTAGAGAGCTAAAACTACAATGATCACATTTAATTTTTTTCTTTTTTTTTCATTAGATACAAAAAATGATGATCATGTTCCCAAGGCTGAGACCGTGAATCCAGAGCAAATTCAGATGGCACTGACCAGCATTGAGTACAGCGATCAAGAGGAAATGGAGAATGAAATCAAGGTGAAGTAGACGGCATTCCTCAGCAGACTCACAAGCATTGCCTGAAGAAGATGCCAGCAGTGTTCAATGCCAGCGTGTTGTTTCTCAGGAAAGCATGGGAGCAAGTTTATTGCAGGAGTAGGAACATTGGCAAATGGTTGAGGAAAGGTGGTCTGTGGTAGGTGGTGGGACTAGGTGAGTGCTTCAGCACCAGGAAGGGCGGCAGCAGCTGGAAAGACAGCAAGGGCTGCAGCAGCAGCTGGGGCGGCAGCAGGTGGTCCTACAGCAGTGGTCTGACAGCAGACTGGGCGGCAGCAAGGCTGGCAGCAGCTGGACCCACAGCAGGTGTTCTGACAGCAAGGCTGGCAGCAGCTGGTTCCACAGCTATTGGCTAGGCTACCGGGCACGCAGCAGCACGTTGGTTGGTAGCAGGTTCTCGTGCAGTACACGGGGCCACTGCAAGGTGGCCGGCAGCAGGTTGTGTAGCAGCAACTGGGGCAGCAGCAAGGCTGGCAGCAGCTGGAGCCACAGCAAGTGGGCTGGCAGCAGGTGGTCCTACAACAGGTGGTTCTGCAGCAAGTTGGCTGGCAGCAAGGGGAGCAGCAAGGAGAGCAGCAGCAGCTCATGTTGTCAGGTGTGGAGGGTGAATTCCTGTCCAAAGATGAGTTTCCCAGATTCTGAGAAATCCTTCTATTCTGGGGCTTTTATACACTGGACCCCCAATGTTGAGACCAATGAGCAGAACTTTTCCTTGTTGTCGTTTATGTTATTTTCCATGGTCCATGGGGAAATGGTCCAAGGAGGAAGTTGGTCCTGAAGTGTTAAGAATTTTCTCAGGGTAATTGATTTGTTTTCCTAATTGAAGCCTAAAAATAAGAGTATTTTCCTGAAATGATCTATGCAGTCAAGAAATACTGTTAAGCCTGTTAAGATGTCAGAAGTGTCAGTGTGCATCTGCTTTCCCTTGGCAAGACTTACATTGGGAAGCATTTTGTAGAGAGGGTGATGGTGATGTGTGTAAGATATACGATCCTTTGCATTATTCCCCAACTCTTCCCTTTCCCACAGGTTCTAGGGAATAGATGTTCCTCTATCACGAAAACAGTGCATCTTCCCTTGAGGACAACATCACGTGTTGTCGAAGCTTGATAAGCCAACTTGAAATCCGTCATTTGATTCCGTACACAGCCAACGACACAGTGCCAGAACCTCAACCCCACATCCCCGTATTCAAAGCTCATCAAACACGGGCCTGTCCTCTGGTCAGTGCTGACCAGCGTAGCAAGAGATTTCTGTCCCTCCTCCCGCTGCTGAGGACGAGGTCCCCGTTAAAGCCCCTAATAAATGCTGCATCTTATTCTCCAGGCTGGACTCGTCCGAGTCACTCTTTGGTGTGTTGTGCCCCTCGCAGTTGGGTTGAAGGCTGCCTTGTAGCACATCCCTGGCCTTACTGGAAACATGCTGAGTCATGGTGCTGAGTTAAACCCAGGTTTACTAGGTTGACTAGGCTTCTGATTCCACCTGTAACGTGGAGAAGCATAGGATTTACCCTTCAGTTGTAGACAATAACGAGGGCTGGAGAAATATAGAGAACAAGTATTAACAGCACAGCAGCCAACTTGTGCTACAGTCCTTGAAAAAGGGAAACCCGCGAGGTGTAGCTCGCATTTCCCCAGGGTTTTCTCTGTTTTCAGGATTTTTTTCCTTTCAAGGGATATCGCCCTACCTCCAGATCAAAAGTCATCCTCAAAAATTATCTAGTAAGAATTTTAAGGTTTTGTTTTTTATCTTTTTGGAATTCATACTCCTAGATTGAACTTTTGTACATTGCATGTGGTTGGAATCCAATTTTTTCTGTCCCTTGTGGATAGATTGTTTCTAGCTTTTATCAATGTACATTCTAGGCTCCATCCTTCATGTTTTTATCTCTGTCTTCTCTCTTATTTTTGATCACTTCTGACAATGGGTTATCAATTTGTTACTTAAAGAAACAAAAAAGAGAGCAAATTTTGGCTTTGTTGGTCCTCTCTTTTGTATCTTTGTTAATTATTTCAATAACTGAAACTTTAATTATTTTATGATTTCTTCATTAATCCTTTTTAATTTTCTAACTCTTTCAGACAGGCACTTAATTTTGAAGTTTTCTTCTCATCATAATATTTAAGGCTATAAATGTAGTTAAAGTACCAATTTTACAGTATCCCAAAATTTTTAGCATTTTCTTTGTCATTCTTTTAACACATTGTATACCTCACATTTTATTTATTCGGGTTTGGTCTTCCATGTCACTGTATCTCCTGCTATTTTTCCCATCCATTGTGCAGTGTAATGACTGTAAGTTCTACTATTTGTTTTCTAAGTAATATTTTCTAGCTAATATTGTACCTGTTCTCTCTGCCTTTAGCATGAATTTATTTTTATTAACACACGCTTTTGGAATTATTTCATACTTATAGAAAAGTTGCAATAATATTACAAAGTATTCCCGTGTATCTCATATTTTATACAAAAATGAATTAAAGTTGATCATGGTCTTAAATGTAAATTTTGAAACCATGAAACTGTTAAAGAAAAACAGTGTATTAGAAGACATAGGTGAAGCAGATGGTGTGGGAGGGAAGGAGGTAGGTGTGGCTCACGAAGTCTACCTGAGGGATCCTTCTGAGAATGGAAATGTTCTACATCTTGACAGTATCAATGTCAATTCCTGGTTGTGATATTCTATAGTTTTTCAAAATAGGCTTGTTGGATACTGTGTGGAGGTTATAGGGGTGATGTGTTTCAAAATAAAAATTTTCTTTAAAAATCTGAAGGAAGGAAGGACAGTTTATATCTCCTTTTGTTTTCTCTTCATTTTCTCCACATTTTACACATCAGGGAACTGTGAACATAGCAAGCTTCTCAATCCTCCTGTGCATCAATTTGTCATTGATAGGACTACCAGGATTGGCATTTGTATGGATACTGGCATATGCCTTAAACTATTGGTGCTATACCAGAGTTCAGGTCCAGAGACTGACAGTCCTTCCCTATTTAAGCACAACTCAAGTAAAATCATTCTGATACATATGCCATGTGCAAAGAATTCGGAGTAGACATTCTCTAGTAGAAAAGGTGGAGAGCATTGTTACGTAGTTTGAATAGAGGCAAAGAAGATGAAGAAGGGTTTCCTGAAAGTATTACCTTGTCTTTTCCATAATAATGTGTTTAAAGAGGACAGAAAGATGGAATTATCTTTTATGTTCAGCTGTTGTCATAGGAAGAGGAGATTGCTGCAGGCTGTGCGTCTCCCATCACCACTCATGGCAGGAGTCCTGTGTGGGATGGATGGGTCCCGTACAAGCTGATGATGCAGTAGTATTATTTTTTGAAAGTAAAGGGCCAATGCCATTTTCTGAGGATAAACATGCATGGTTGAATTTGATATATTTGCTAGGAAGGAAGAGAAAGTGTATGAAACCCAGAGTAACCTAATATATTTAGACTTCTATGACCTGAAGTTTCTCAAATAGTCAATAAATATTATGACAAAAAAGAGAAGAATAAAGACATAAAATTCCAGTGTCGATGCTCATGAGGCAGAGAGATGGGTGAGGTTGTATCAGAAGTCAGGCACTGGAGTTGGGGCAAGATGGTGGCATAGGGAGGTGTGGAATTTAGTTAGTCTCCTAGATCAACTAGCAAATATCCAGAAACAACTAGTTAAATAAACTGGAACAAATGTTGGGGGACTTCTGTGACCAGACAACATTGTACACCAGTCTGGAATGAGTGGAACAACTAAGATCATAGCATAGAACTGCTAAGTAAAACTCTCCAAACTGCAGAGCTGGTGCCCCCCTCCCCCCATCGGCATGGCAGGCAGAGTTGAACACTTCCCCATGGGAAAAAGAACCAATCCCTGCTGGGGGCAAGGGAATATAGCCCAACCAAGCTTGAATTGTGGTTTTAATTAACAAATTTGGACTACTGAATACAAGCTACAAGCACAGATAAACCCAGAGCAAACAGGAAAGGAACCTGGAGGTTTCTCCTGGCAGAGAGGAGGCAGGGCTGATGGAAAAAAAATACATAAATAAATAAAAGCAGAGGCTTTTGGAGTCAGCTGAGCTCAGAATACTGGAAAAGAGCTGTGTCCCCAAGAAAAGGAGCACATAGAACCAGGTACCACCTCTGGATCTTGATTGGTGAACTGGAGGGCTGGGGACAGGCTGTGAAAAGGCGACTGCTTTCTTTTTAGCTTTTGTTTTCTCTCATTCTAACTAGCTCATTAGAGAAAGCCTCAGGCATTTTCAGTTGTCAGCACTGACCCAGGCAATGGTGGAGTTAAGATAGAGAGTCAAAAGAAAAACTCAAGTGTGGGAGATATTTCCCTAAAGGGCTTATCTTCCCTAAGAAAAGGGGGGTCAGGGCCCACTCAAGTGGTGGCCCTTCTTCAGAGAACTCAGACCCCAAGGGCTGGGGGAGAAAAAAAAGACTTAAGCTTGGCTTCTGACACCCTCAGCCTCTGGCAGGGACAGGGTGTACTAAGAATTAAAGGTACCACAACTCTTTATGATGGTGGGGAGCTGCAGGCAGGCAAGCACTACCTTCTGGGTGGGGCAGAAAAAAACACAGCATCTAGAGGTCTCACAGGAAAGTCTGACAATCTTCTGGGTCTCACCCTCAGGTAAAGCTGATACTGAATACACTCTCCTCATGACACCTGGGCCCATCTGGTCTGGGAAAATCTGATTGGGATAATCAGGGAAAACAGATGCCTACGCAACAACAGATTGCAAATCACACTGGAAAATGAAGCTATGGCCCAATCAAAGGAAAAAACTTACACTTCAAATGAGATACAGGGGCTGAAACAACTCATTAAAGATCTTCAAACAAATATGCTAAATCAATTCAAAATTCAAATCAACGAGTTGAGGGAAGATATGGTCAAAGCGATGAAGGATACAAAGAAGACATTGGGTGAAGATAAGGAAGAACTCAAAAATGTGAAAAAACAATTGGCAGAACTTATGGGAATGAAAGGCACAATACAAGAGATGAAAAACACAATGGACACATACAACAACAGATTTGAAGAGTAAGAAGAAAGGATTCATGAATTGGAGAAC
>NC_051324.1:44966165-45066165 GCF_015220235.1 Choloepus didactylus | reverse complement strand
CCTACAAGAAAACTGGCAGGATATTTCTATCTGTAGACCAGTTCTTCAACTATAAAAATACTGTCTCTGGTTGCATATATCAGCAGTTCTTCATGATTTACAATTTTCAAATATTGCCACCAGTTTATAGGTGAGGGAATCGAGTAAATTAAATAGCTTACCCAAAGTCATGTGGCTTCATGCCATTGGAGGACATGGAATTCAGGTCTCTGTGTCTTGGTCCATTGCTTGGCCATGAAGCCACTGTAGTCATTCTAATAAGCATAATGCTCTGTTAGGGAATTTACTAAAATGCCCTTCACCAAGCTTTGGAAAATATTGAAGCCACCACTTCAGAGACTCTCTGAGAAAACGCTATAGGGATACAGCACCACTGGCTCCCCTAGCTGACCTTTGGAGATGCAGCAGTAAGTGGGTTATCTCTGAGTCTGTAAGAGATGACTCACATGAGGATTAAGATAAAATGGGAAACAAAACCTAACAAATACAGCCAGCTCCCAAGCACTGCTTTGTATAGTTTGACAGGATCATAGTTTTAGGAGTAGAGGTACTTAAAATGGTTGATTACTGTTTTCTATTAGTAAGTATTAAGAGAAAAAGAAAACATAAGAAATTTACTAAGGTATTAAAACAACAGATTTGTTCTCATCTTCCTTATCTAGAATTAGCAGCTAATTTATTTAATGAAGAACAATAAATGAGTTAATGAAAGGTTTCTTTTCCATGAACACTTACATCCGATCATTGTTGAAGTTTTGTATGATTAGAGGGGCAGGCCTGGCCCCTTAGGGTGTCTGTATCTAAGGTGAGGCCCCCTAGTTGTAGAGATCAATATATTTGAGTTTTATTTTACCTTTTTGTTTCCCCAACCTCCATCCCCTTTTACACCCAAAATCTAACTGGCTCAAGAGGAACTGACTAGCTAATCAGACTCAAAATCCAATATAGAGGCCAGGTGCTAATTTACTACAAGATACATGCGTTTCTGCCGTGTAGTCCAAAATGTTATCAGTTGGTTAATGCAGATTTTCTCTTTGGAAAGCTTTTAAGGAGAATCCATTTTATTTAATCGGAAGATTACTTGATAAGCATGAAATCAGAGTAATCAGTTGGGGTTTTTAAAAATATTTATTTTATTTTTTGAAAAATTTAAAACACAGAAGTAGAATAGTACCCTTAACACATCACCAGTAAATTGAGTCCTGGCTATTCTTACTTCCTTTGTCTGTGTGCACATGCGTATACCCTCTTCTTATTAAGCAAGACTCAAGACATCATTTATGTGTAAATATTTCAGCATGTATATTGCTAAAAGATAAGTACTCCTTAAAATAACAGTTCTTAATATTAAATAAATTGGACGAACTTGTAATTGCCATTCATCAAGCTGTAATACTGGTCTGATACCCTAATTTCCAGTGTGCCTCTCAGGGGCACTAGATAGTCACATCATTAGTCAAGGCATTCTTTCTTTTGGAATGTAGAGATAGACTCCCTTTTTGTTAAAATGTTTTCCTTTAAGCAGATCACAATATACATTTATTTTTCAGTTTGGGTTAAAGCACTTCTCTTGCCTCCTTGATCTTAAGCTTCTGTAACCTAGTCGTAGTGCTACCTTATCTCCTTAGGGCACCACTCTCCTGCAGCTGATCTGCCTTGATTTCATACAGAGGATGACCAGCCTTATCTCCCAAGTTCTGAGACTACTTTGACCTCATTTTGGTTAAGTTTAGTTGCCTTCTGATGAAAGTTTCTAGAAATGTAAAAGCTGAAAATTTTATAATGGAAGTTTTTTGAGCTTCTGTACTTTTTTTTTTTTTAATATCGATGCATTTTAGATGAGCTATGTGAATATGTCTATATACATCTATTATCCTAATGTGCATGAAACAAAAAAAATTGAGAATTTTATTGTGTTTACTTTCTGTGGGTTGGGACTTCATTAGGGTTTGGGTTTTTGAGTTCTGAGTGATTTTGGGTTGTAAAAGAACCCCAGATGACTAGTTTTGAAATTCTGTATTACAGTTGTAATGCTTGCACATGGTTAACAAAAATTCAACAGAAGTGTTTAGTGATCTGTGTCTCCTTTCTTCCAAGTGGTGGTTTTTGGTTTTGGTTTTGGTTTGCAGCACGTATGGGGAGCATGAGCTTAAATGTATAGATCTTTTTTTTTATAAAAAGATAGTATACTCCTATGTTCTGAATTTTCCTGTTTTCACTCAGTATTTTTATAGAAACATTTATTTGGAGACATAGGAGACAGCACTCCTAGCCATGTTTTAAGAAGTACATTTCAAAGAAGCCAAAGCAGAGAAGTAAATGTATTTTTCATTGTATCAGAAGTTTGGACTTGTTTTAAAAATGCGATTTGAGACCGTTTCATAGTTGAGCTATTGCCTCCCCCTCAGCCGTCATAAGTAGATCAATTGTCAACAGATTTAAGAATGTTTAGGAACAACCCCTTGGGAAAACAGTTGGGTATAACTCACAGCCATTTGACCCCTAGATGTATACCCTAGAGAAATTCTTGCACATGTGCACCAGGACATGGATGTAAGAATGTTCATAGTGGCATTGTTTGTAATGTTCATAGCAGCATTGTTTGTAATAGGAAAGGAAAAAAAACAGGAAAGATACCAAATGACCTTCTGCAGTCCAGTTGATAAACATTGTGGTAGATTCCTACAATGGAATTCCACAGAAGTGACACTTACCTGAACTACAGCTACACGTGTGAACATGGGTGAATCTCAACATAATGTTCAAAAAGCAAGTCGTAGAAGAAAACTTCCACTGTAAATCCATTTCTCTGACTGTCAAATCAGGCTGTTAAGTATATGGTAAATGAGAAGCAAGGAAACGAGTAATACAAAATTGATGTTACCATTGTGTGCAAGGCTTGAAAAGAGATGTGGTTGTGGAGGGCAAAGAGACCTTCAGAGGAACCAGTGATGCTTCATTGCTGAAGCTGGGTGGGTGGTGATACACAAGTGTTTCCCTTTTTAAACTGTATGTATATGTGCTTTTGTATTATGATAATTTCTTAATAAAATATTAATTTTTTAAAATGGGAAAAGGTCTTGGTGTAGGTAGTGACTGATAAAAACATAGAGATAAAAACATAATGTATTTCATGAAATTTTAACCCTCCTTCCCTTAGTGGCAGATTTCAAAGCTACTATATCTTGATTGCCAAATTTAGGATCTTAATTGTAGTCTTTAAAAGTTCGAAGCATGACCTATATGTATTTTTTGGGGGGGTTATGTCTTATTTTCATCTTCTCACCAGTGCTCTTGTTCTCCTGTCTAAGCAGCTTCCACAGAAGCTTTTCTCAGATTTATGCCAGTCGAGTAAGTGAAATTGCTAGGCTGAAAAAGAGCCGTACTCCTGGCCTGTGGTCAGCACATTGCTCAATTAAACGTCAACTCGGAGAGGCTCTTGTGTTTTCACCTTATTCTCATCTTAGTAGATTAAGGTACTATCAAGTGTTTAAAAAAAAAAAAAAAGCTTACTCTTTAATTTAAAAGGAGGGAAGGAGGTTATTGAAACTGAAAATGCACTAGAAATTCACACAGCTAAGGCCTTATGTTAATTAGCAGTGGCTCCCTCACCCGCTAACCATTGTAGGCAGGTGAGGCTGTGTGCTAGGTGCCGTTTTGATACTTCGGATACATTGGAGGAGAACAAGATTGGTGTTGCTCCTTCCCCTGGCAGGACCTTATGTTCTCTGCAGCTGTGGCTCCCTCAGGCCTGTGGACTCTACAAAAAGGACTTCTGCTTGGAATTTCGTAGGAGGGATCGAAAGGGGCGGTGTCATGAGTTACCAATCATCCTGTTATTTTAAATGAACAAGGGTTGTGAATAATTACTGATTCTGCATCCTGCCATATTTTACGTTAATCTAAAAATGTTCTGAGGCTTTTTAGGATAGCATTCTTGTACCTGACTCATTTTACTTAAAGTGATTTTTAAAAATATTTCAATGGAATTGCGTCTTAGAAAATAGTTTTTAAAATCAATGCATGAGAGGAAAACTGTATTAAGATTACTCTTGAAGGTCTTCAATTTTTGTTAATCTGCAACTTTAAGATTGTGTCCTAGAAAATAAAAGTTTTTGTAATGTTTTTGGGTGCTTGGCTGTTTATTAACTTAGGAAGATGGGTATTGAATTTGCTTATCAACCTTTTGATAATTTGCTGCCCTCCTGGATCTTACTATAATTAACCTCATGTAACACCTGTGTGGGTTCTCTTGTTAGGATAGTATAAGCTTTTCTCCCTGCAGTAATTTCTTTTTTCAAATAAAATAAATGTATTCGACCATGTTCATTTTAAAACTAAAATCTCATTTTCCCACAAATGGTGGTTTTTGGTCAATAAAATAATCAGCCCTAAGCCCTACCTAAATACTTCTTGTTATATGAAATTGTACATTTTCCTCATTATTTAAAACAGACAAAAATTGAAAATATCTTAAGGAGGTATCACTTGGAGATTTACTTCCTGTCACCCACTATCACATTGGAACAGCTTACTGGACGCTAGGTGGAGTTGGCTTACGTTAGGAACCATGTTCTTAAGAACACGTGTCTTAGATGCTCCGATGATACACATAGATAGTGAGCAAATTGCAGATTTAGGTCTCAAATTCATTCAATACATTCCTTGAATGAGGTGGCATGCATTTCTGCTCCTGCAAAATTTAAAACATTTTCCTTTCACTTTTAGACGATTAAATTGGGTAAGATAAATGTTCATGTAACTTGACGTACTCCTCCAACCCTAACCCAAGCTGAGCTATCGAGTTAGAGGGAACACTGACCTATTTCATGTGCTAGGGGTTGCATATGAGACATTGCACTTGCCTATAAGGAGCTCCCTGGTATTTTATTCATACCTCAGTTCTGTAAAGGATGAGATGACTTCATTGTCTAAGGGTAATAGATGTGTAAAGAAATGATATGTGTGTTTACGGTAAAAGTGGGCAGAGTGGGTAAAGCAGCTACTTAAGTGCTTATAAAGGCTAGCAGTTATAAACTAATAGTTGGCTCAGAAGGACTCTGGAGTGTGGTAGGTATGGGATGTGGTGGCAAACCTACCTTTGAACTAGCTAGATGCTAGTTGAGGGTTCCTACTTTAATTTTTTTCAGTTCAGTGCTGCGTGCTGTGCCTTAGCAGTTCTGTAAATTGTATGTTCAAAAGCAGCCTCAAAGGTAGTTCCTTACTCAAATCATACAATTTCATAATAGGAAATGGTACTGCCAAGTTTAACAGTTTGCCAAGTCATTCTGGCTTTCCCATGTCCATCAGCTAACTTTGCCTTTCTGGGGATGAAGAGACCCTAGCCATTTGTCCAGACAGTCTCAGAACATACCTGTGCCTGATCAGGATTGGGGCACAACTCGACAAAATAAACTTGTATTGGTGTCATCTTACATTGATTGGTATCATCATACCTTGTACTTTTGTTATGGCTTTATTTACTTGCCCAAGCTCTTTGAATTTACTCTTTAGCCCAGAAAAGTTGGATATGACGAAATGTAATAATTTCCAAAGTTCACACATGAAAATTTGCAAAAGTGGTGCATGAATCCAGGCTTCATTATTTATAAAATATTGACTCCAGTTTCTCATTTCTGGAATTTTTTAATAAGTCATTTTTGCAGCGTTCCTGTTGTAGCAGGGTTTCTCTGTCAGAGTTGGTGTGTGTTCTACTAGTTCAGAGTTTCCATTTTTCATTAAAATGAGCTCTACTTCTTGAAAGTCCTGTAGTCTTAGAATGTCTTTGTCCTTAGTGTGGAAAAGAAATTGTGTGATGGTTTTATAAATATTGCATGAAGTGATTAAAAATTAAAAAGACTCTATCAATAATTTTGGCCACTGTCTTGGGTTCTTGCCTTAACACATAAGTTATTTATGAATTGTTTTCTCTCTTCATCTGTCTGTAGTAGACTATATTATCAGTGAAAATATGTTTCTTTTTGGGCCCGACTGTAGGTTTTTAAGGGGAATATAGTCCCAACTTGAAGATACAGGCTGGGGCATGTCTTTCATCTTTCTTTTTTTTTTTTAAAGCTGTTAAGTAGGATCATCCCACAACTTAGCTTTTAGTTTGTAAAGAATATACTTCAGTTAGGACACTAATTAGAACTGTGAAGGCGGTCTGAAAGTTGTTTGGTAGTACTCAAAGAAATGAGATTTTTCTGATGAAATTTTTAAAAGTCGGGGTCTTTATTTTGAATCTGGAAAATACGTCAAAATGCAAAAGAGAATTTTGTTTCTAGGTTTGCACAGCCAGCTGTTGCTAAGCAAATAGGGATGAGTTTGTTTTCAGTCCTGGGACTGTGCTACCTGTTAACCAGTCTGTTTTGGCATTGCCAAGAGTATTGAAATGAGTCAAAACTCAGGCATTACTTGTCATTCAGAGGTTTTTAGAGTTTATGAATTAGGTTTGCAAATCGGCAAAAGCACCAGATTGAGAATGACCTAGCTACCTACCATGTTTGGTCATGCTGATGATATCCTGCAGCCAGACTCTTCCAAAGTCTTGAATTTTGTTTTCATACCAAGATGAACATGCTGGGTGATTAGCTCCATGGACCATGATTTTACCCACCGAAAACCCAGTCTACATTTAGAAAGGTGTAAACCCTACCTTTCTGAGCAGTGTATTCGGTAGCTTTCTGATCTTCTCCACTTGCTCTGGGATAATCCCCAGTTCACAGCAACTCACTTTTAGTAAGTTTTGATAACTCAGCTCTTGTCTGTTCAATTCAATTTCAGTGAAGTCATTTTCTTTCAGACTGTGAATTCTGACTTTAAGCACCAGCTCTAGGTCACCCACAAATGCAGATATGGTGTGTAAAAGAAACAAAATACCAATTTTATAGGGTGTTTTTTTTTTTACATTATCAAATACTACAGCATAGATAATTGTAAAATTGAATAATTAGATGGCATGCAACTTCACTTGCATATTATATACCAAGCTGAGGTTTTTCTTGGCGTACTGGGCAAGCTCTCCGATGTATGCCCCGTTGTACCCACCACATACAACAAAATTGCTATTTGAAAGCAGCCCAAGGTTGACACTAGGCAGTGGATATGTACAAGATCATTCTTGGGCAATGCATAGGAGTTATTTATACCTTGTCAGTTATTTGGGAAGCTTCAAGGTAGTGTGTATCTGAATCCTTGAATAAGCCATTGTGTAGAGGTAAAAATCTGGAATTTCAACCCCCCACCCCCACCCCGGGACTGCCGAGGGGTAGGCCTCATGAAATAGGATAATGTTAATTCTGCCATTTTTTTGTACAGTGGCTTTGAGTGTGAATCTTCAAGTTTACTGTTATCCTAAGAGGAAGGAAGCAGTGTGGATTAAAGGTGAAAGAAACCAAATGGTGAATGGCTTTGCAATGTAGCCCTGAGTCCTCACCTAGACAGGTGCCATCTGTAGAGGGTTTGGCATCAGCTGAGTCAATTGGCAACTGTGGATCTGAATCTTCTTGTTTGTATTCACCTAGGAAAGAATTAGACAAGCAAAGAGTAGAGAAACAATAGCACTCAGCGTCTGGCTGAACGACAGACCTGCCAGTTAGATGAGGGTATCACTGCCTCACTTCTACCCTGCAGTTTATCATCTTCCCTTCTCAACGGAGAAAGAACAAAACAAAACACAGGAGAAGTATATTCTTTTCAGACTTGAAGAGTAATTTTCTTTAATCACCACCCAAATCATGAGAAGGAGCTGAGACAGTATTTTTAAGTAGTACATAATCTGGGGAAGAAATATTTATAATCGGTGTGTTTAAAGTGTCTCCATCTATATAGTTTCAGCAGTACGTGCTTTGTGTCTCCAGTTCTCTGGCACAGAGTTATGAGAAGGGTCTTTTTATTAAGGGAGAAACTGGATTCTACCTAAAGCTTATATATAAGAACAAATTTTCTCAACCAGAGGGAAGTAAAAGCATTTACGGTACTTTCCATATGCCAGGCTTTTTACATACTTATTTAATTCTGACAATATTCACTCAACACAGCCAAAGCCTGCCACTGTACTAAGCCCTGGGGAGAGGATGGTAAAAAAGACAGGTGCTTTCTGTCCTCCCGGAGCTCACAAGCTAGCAGAAGAGTCATGTTAATCAACTGACCTCTTGAAATCTGAAATTACAACTGTGGTGGGTATGGTGAAGGTGAGCTAGATATCCAGTATCGCGCAAGCACGTCAGGGGCCAAGGGGTCAAGGAGGCTTCCCTGAGCTCTGGCCTTTGAGCTGAGGTCGGAAAGATACGGAGGCTTAACTAGGTCCAGCGAGATCAGGGGAAGAAGAGATTTCAGGGCCCAGGAATGGCCTAGGCAATGGCCCTGGGGGGAGGGAGAATGGAGCCTTCGAGGAAAGAAGAGAAGGTTGCAAGACAGCATGAAGGAAGATGGGGTGTGAGCTGAGGCCGGCAGTGACCGGACTATGGGGTGATGGAAGGTGTAGCCCTGTGTCCACTCAGTAGCCACTTGAAATGAAATGTGCGGTAAGGGTTGAATACACACCGGATTTTGAAGACTTAGTATGTAATACATACATATATATGTATATGTATATATAGTTAATTTTAAAATACTGATCATTTGTTTAAATGATAATAGTTTGGCCATGTAGGGTTAAGTAAAATACATTAAAATATATTAAAATTACTTTCACCTTTTTTACTCTTAAAAATACAGCTTCTAAGCAATTTTAAATTACATATGTGGCTTGCATTGTATTTCTATTTGCGTTGGTCGAGATTAAACCACAGGGAAGATTTTGGTCTTTATTCTAGAACACCACCAAGCCGTTAGACAGTTTTCTGGCTGCTCTTATTTATTACAGCTGTTGATACCTGCTTCGCCCTGAAGGGACCCGCGGTCGAGTGGCCTGCTCTGGACCACACCGTTGGCAGAGCGGGGGAGGGCGGCAGCACCAGCCCGTCAGCCTTTTCAGCTGCCTTCTCCATCCTCCTTGAGGATCGTGTTGGGAAGAGGACACCCAGACTCACCGGCCAGCTTCTTGATGTCCTGTTGGGGTTCAGCCATGGGTCAGCTCTGTGGTCTGTCGGGGCAGCAGCTCCTCACGTTTGTGCTGGAGCTCCCAGCCGAACGTCTGTCTGCAGCTAAACAGCAGTTCTGATCATCAGCCCAGTAAGATAGCGCAGGGGTCATTTTTACTTTATAGATAGAAAACCGAGGCTTAGGTATTTTGGGTGACTTGCGCAGGATAATGCAATTGAAGGGACTGAAATTCAGGACTCCGGCTCCCTCCTCAGGCTGTACCCCCTGGGAGACCCCAGTAGTATTCCCCCAAGAGAAGGGTAGTCCTGGGAGGCACAGCCAGACGCCAGGTCAGGCCCTCCTTGGAAAAGGTTAGTAGCTACTACATTAGGGATAAGAGACGCCAAACACTTTTAAGTTTCTGAGATGTAACAGAAGCCCCCACTCCCACCCAGCCATTTCCTCAGCAGCTGTGAATAACCAGAAGACCCCTGCCCATACCTGAGGAGCCTCTGCCTTGGCAGTGATCCTGGATCCCTTGATTCCAGACATCAAAATGGAGGTGGCAGGAGGTGGAGCTGGAGGTTCAATCAAAGATGGGTGGGGCTGGGGCAAAGTCCCTGGCAGGGTGGCTGTGTCAGCAGCAGGCTGGGGATAGGAGGAGGTTTGGGGATAGGAACCCAGATGTTGGGGTGAATCTCACATTTCGTTTAACCCTCCAGTGACAGAAGATGGAGCATCACAAAGCTGGAGGCTGCCACACCACGGAGATCGTGATCCACAGGTTCTCAAACTCAGCTGCCCATTGGAATCACCTGGGAAGCTTTAAAAAATGCTGGCTTATTTGTTTTGGGTTGCAGTCTGGGTACTGGGATTTTTATAAGCTACCTTGCTGGCTTTATCACTGAGCACAAGTTGAGAACCACTGATTTGGCCAAACTGCTTAAGGTGCAAATGGAGAAAATCAGGCCTAAGGAAGGGAAATGCAGGTCAAGGGCTAGACCTGGTTTGCTTTGCTCCCAGGCAGATGCTGCCTCCCCAGCATGCAGGTGGTGCCTTTCTGCCAGAAACAGGGAGGATGGGGGCCAGCAGGAAGGAGGAAACAGCAGGGATCCACCTGACCTGACTTCCTGGGAATGGAGAAGAAAATGCACTTTGGCCAGCCAGGCTGCCAAGGTGTGGTCAGCCATAAAATGAGCCTTCCTGAAGCTACTCGCCTGGAGGTGCAGGGGGACTGGAGGCCTTGTGCTTTGAAGGGGAACTTGGGGTTCATTTCCATTTTACTCACCAGCTTTGCCCATTCATTCACTTGCTTCCAATTCACTGATCCATTCATTCATTCAAGGACACTCACCTTTTTCTTGTTTTGAGGATGCTCTTTTTTCTTTTTAATGAATTTTTACCTTTCAAATCAAAGTTTTCTGTGCTGCTAATTACAAAAGTTGAATGGTGGTAAAAAAATCAGGCATTAGCAAGGAAGAGATGGTGCTTGTTGAAGAGGCAGTCAACCATCGCACAGGCCTTCATGTGGGTCTGTTTTCATTCATTATGGTAGGCACTTAATGGACCCTTTTATTTATTTGTTGGCTTTTTTTTTTTGGAGAATGTAGCCTTTTTTTTAATTCGAAAAGTTGTGGGTTTACAGATAATCTTGCATAAAATACAGGATTCCCATATACCACCCGATTATTATAGCTTTTTATTTTGATCAAGTTTAAAACAACAGAAACATTACTAGAACTCCCATATGCCTTTCACCAACACTCTCAGTCTCTCTCCCTGTGTATGTATGTGTGTTTGAGTGTGCACATTTTTTCCCCTGAACCGTTTGAGGGTTAGTTGTAGACATTATACTCCTTTACCCCTAAAGACTTCAGGGTGTATTTCTTAATATCAAGGACATTCTCTTACATATCCTAGGTGTAGCGATCAAAGTCAGGAAATCTAACATTGATATAATACAATTATCTAAACTACAGTTCATATTCAAATTTCATCAATCAACCCAATAGTATCCTTCATAGCTTTTTTTCCCCTTGTCCAGGAGCCAATTTAGGAACCTGCATTGCATTTAATTTTCATGTCTCTTTAAGTTTCTTTAATTTGGAACTGTTCTTCATCTTTTCTTTGTTTTCATGACCTTGGCATTTTTGAAGAGTCCAAGCCAGTGATTTTTTTTAGTTTGTCCCTCAGTTGGATTTGCCTGATGTTTCCTCATGATTGGATTCAGATTATGCATTTTGGGTAGGAATACCAAAGATGACATATTTTTCTTAGTGCATCATGTCAGGAGGCACATATTGGTTTGTCCCATTATTCGCAATGGTGGAAGGAGTTGTCTGCCACCTTTTTCCACTGTAAAGTTACTCTTTTTCCATTTGTAATTAATATGGATTTTATGGGGAGATACTCTGAGACCATGTAGAAATTCTATTCTTCACCCATTATTTTTTAACATATGTTGATAATTTTGGCCTGAATCAATTATTACTATGATGATTGCAAAATAGTGATTTTCTAACTCCATTATTGTTTCTACATTTTTGTACTTGGTATTCTAATGTAAGAGTTTTCTTGTTTTCTTTCTGTCTATGTATCTATCAGTATGGACTTATGGATTCTCGTTTTATTCAATGGGTTATACACTGTTACTATCATTATTTATTTTGATGCTCAAACTGTCCAAACTTTGTCCAGTAGGATCCCCTTAAGTGTTTCCCATGCTGACACATCCCCATCACTTTGTGAGCATTTTCTTACTTTCTGGCACATCAAGATGTTATCTGGACTTACTTTGTACTTTCCCTGCTCCAGCCCTGGGATTAGCCACTTCTCCAAGGAGCCCAAGTTCCGTTTCATGACAAATAGATGTGCTCATTCCTCCTGGGAAGCCATTACTTTTGGGTGCTTTCGGTGGACAGAGCTAGGAACACACATGCACACACACACACTTATCCACATAACTATATCTTTTTCTGTATATATATTTAAAATCATGAGTTCACATTGATCCGTCCAATTCCATCCCAGCACAAGGTTCTTTCTAGCTTTCTCCAATTCCATATTTGTAACTCTCTTCTCCAACAGGGGGAAATCTGGCTCCTAACATCCTTAATATATTTGCTTATTTGCTCAATCCTATAGTGCACGGAAAGCAGTTTCAGAATTGCTTATTTGAAATACAGTTAAGTTCATTGTTCCTATTTGTATTTCAGGGTTCTTCCCAATTCTTGTCAACTTATTTCTTTTGAGTAGGTTAAGCATTAGCATGATTCTAAGAGTCAAAACGATAAAATTTTGTATTTTGGGAAGAGTCATTTTATCCTTCCATCCCTTCCATTTCGATCACACACACCCCTGTAGGAAACTAATCTCATTAGTTTGGGCTTATCCTTCCTATGTTTCTTTTTTTGCAAATTAAAAAGATAAATGTATATTTTCTTATTTCTTTCTGACACAAAAGTTAGCTTACCTTCTCTCGGGTGCTCACTTCCAAGATGAGGGAGAAAAGAAGGAACAGCGGTCGTGCCAAAAAGGGCTGTGGCCACGTGAACTGTGCCCGCCACCTGCCTGAGGATAAAGCCATTAAGGAGTTTGTCATTTGAAACATAGTAGAGGCCACAGACATCAGGGACGTTTCTGAAGCGATCGTCTTCAACGCCCATGTGCTTCCCAAGCTGTGTGTGAAACTACATTATTGTTTCACAGCCAGGTGGACAGGAACTGTCCTCCTGAAGCCAGGAGGGACCGATTTAGACCTGCAGGTGCCACCCCCACGACCTCTGCCAAAGCCCATGTAAGGAACTGAGTCCTTAAAGACTAAAGAAACACAAGTCTCTGGGAAAAAAATAAAATAGAAATTATGCTTTAAAAAGGTAACTTTTATATTCCTTTCTACTTTGCTTTTTCCCATCGAACAATGCATACTGAAAACATCCATATCAGTTCCTAGAGCTCCCCCCCCACTCCCCTGCCATGGTATAGATGTTCTGGAAGATATGACTGTGAACCAACTAAATAGTACTTCGCTCATCGCAGACCCTCATAAATTTATGTTGACTCAATGAAGAAAAATGCACACTGATTTCTAGGATTGGAGACAGCTGGAAGTTCAGTTTGGCTCTCTATGCAAAAAGATGGTGGCTCTGGGAATGCCATAGAGAGGGCAGGAGCCTGGGCTCTGGGGCTCTGAATAGTCTTGTTAAAGTACTTATTAGTGCAGGGACCATGGACAATTTGCTTAACTTCTCTCTGAGCCTCGGTTTCTTTGTGTCTACAATGGGGATAATAATAATACCACCTATTCTACTCAAAGATAGAATATGCAAAAATATCTTTTGTGAATTTTAAAGCACTATATCAGTTACCATTGTCTATTGTTATTACTTGATGGAATCCTGATAGCAGTAGAGAAACCAATTCAGGTGAAGAGCTGGGGTGGCTGCTAGGGGTCAGGAGAGGATGGGGGCATCTACATCTTCAGGGACAGGTCTGTTTACCAAAGACCCTTCCCCCCTGGCCCCATCTTCCCTCATCTGTTTTGTTTGGTTTTGTTGCTTGGGGAGGGGGACTACTATAGCCTTATTTCTTCCCTTTGATCTTAGAGTCAGCAAGAAGGCTCCACTGAGTCGAGTGATGACTTTATCTTGGACAGATGTGCTGGCTGCTAAGCTCTTAAAGCACTTGGCCCACAAGGGTAGCTAGAAGAGCCCTCACAAGGCGGTTGCTAGGTGCTGACTTCACAAGACGGGGATTCAAACAAAAGATGGAAGGAAACGAGGAAGTACAAGAGCTTAGCTTGCTGGGATGGCAGGACGGGCCTCGTCTACTACAATGCCCCCTATATCCACATGGCCAGAGTTTGGATGTCTAGGAATGCTCGATGCCATCCATGTGTCTCTTTCCCTTTGCGTTGCTGCTGTTTTTGTTTTTCCCAGGATACAGGTCTCTTTCCTGCTCCAGTGGATCCAGGCAGACAGGCCGGCTGGGAAGAGCACTGGGCTGAGTCCAACCTCCTGCCCAGGCCAGCCCGCCCTGGAGCCTTCTGTGGCCAGGTGCTGGGCTCAGGAAGCCGTTTCTGGATGTTAAGAAGTGTTCTAACCCAAAGCTTGCTCTGGGCTCTGCACAGCTGGCTGAGTCCCCTGGGAGGATCCTGGCTAGAAGTTGTACCGCACCACCAGGTTTCACCACATCTGCCGGCAACTCAAGGCATTTGGAGGTTTCTGACTCAGTCTCCCCAGGGTAGCTGAGTTACACATGATGCTGATACCCCATTCCATGTCAGCCTCGGGGAGCACTGCTGGGCCCCAGCAGCATCACACACTCTGCCTGGCTGTGACCCCACCAGCAGAACCATACGCCCCCAGCCTCAAGTCCTTTCTGTTACCTGAAAAGGCCCTTGTGGTTTACCTCAGGCTTCAGGGTAGTGACCCAGGTCTCACATCAACCCCCTGCTTTACTGTGTGACCCCGCAGAGCCTCAGTTCCTCACCTGTAAAACAAATACCATAACTGCCTCTTTGCAGAATGGCTTGAAAGTTAGGGAGATGGCACATGTAGAGCATCCAGCTCAGTGCCTGGCATGGAGTAGTGCTCAGTGAAGGTTGCTTCCCTTTCTCCCGTCTGCCCTCACAGAAGGCCCCTCCCCAGACCCATCTTCCACCCTGGAGTAGCCACTGCTGTCCCAGGGCTAAGCCCCAGAGCCCAGGCCCTGCACAACACGGGGTCCCCTCCCATTACCTGCCCTGACCCGCACCACCGTGCTTCAGGGCCACCAGCAGGGCTGGTCTGCCCCACTGAGCTGCCATTCCCCACATGTCCACCAGGGGCCGCCCCACTCCTGCCTGAATTCCCTTCAAGAACCTGCTTTTTAATGAATCCCATCTCTTTCTGACTTCCCTTCTTTCCCACCAACAGCTAAGGGCTTAAAGCCCTCAGCAGTCTTCCAGGTTACCCAGGGAGTCTTTGCAGCCACTGAGACAGAAGCCATCCTGGGGGGTATCAGCCCAGTGCATCTTCCATGTCCAGTCCATTTAATATCTGTGTCTGTTTCCTCACCTGTAAAATAGGAATAATAATTTCCCATCTCACTCAGAAATAATATATAAATGTGTTTTGCATAGTGCCTGGCACATGGCAGGTGCTTAATAAATGCAAGTTAGTTTTCAAAGCTTCGGAATACTGCTCATCTCGCTCTCCCTAAAGCTCTCGAGGGCTTAAGAAAACCTGTCTGTGCTTTGCCTTTTTGGGCATTGGTGGTGGGGTCCCCAGGGGTGAGATCCCTTTGTAGTGGGCACATACTTCACAGGCCACAAAATCACGTGCTTTAACATTTTTATTTTCCATAACTGACTTTAATTTTCATGTCAGTTCCCCATGTTGCATGTGTGTAGAAATATTTTCTTAAAGAATTCAGTCAATTAGAAATACATCAGCAAGTCCAGGTTGACAGCACCAGCTTGTGCTGTCAGATGGGAGAGGGCATCAGATTTTGGTCACTCTGATTTTCTCTTGTAGTTTCTGTAAAAGGCCCTTGTTTGCTGACATCCATCCTTGCTGGATTCATACCTGCCAGCATTCACCAAAAGGGTCACCTTTGTCATCGTGTTGTCCTGACCATCAGCCTCACCCGGCCCAGCCACTTCTGTGGGAGACTTGGGGGAGGGCTGTGAGGCCCTCTGTCAAGACTTGCCAGGCCACCATGCTGACATCGTGTAGATACATTGGGGTGTTCTGGGAGGCTCTGAGAATGCGATGGAGTGGTGGGAGGAGGGTGCCCTTACGTGGGCCTCAACTTTGAAGCTCATTGTTAAAGATCTACCTCCTTTTGCTTCTCTCTTCAACTCTTCTGAACAGCCCTGCCCTGAAGACACTCCTGCTGCCCTCTGGGTTGGGGATGGGCAGGGAAAGAAGCCTGGTTAATATTTCCAAAGATGAGCCCACCACAACCTTTACCCTGTTTTCTGGGTACTCTGAGTACAGACTGACACACACCCCATAACCCCAGGGAGATTCTGTGCTCCTGGTAGCGGGTAGGGTGGAGCCAAGGGTGATGGGGGGGTTTTCTGAGAGTTGGTGCCCAGCCTCTCCTGGGAGGCTAGTTGAGTCAGAGTTCCTGATTGCAAACAACAGAAACCTCTGGTTAACCTCAGCCTGGAAAGAATTTTCTGGAAGGATGATGGGTGGCTCATAGGAGCACAGAGGAGGCTGGAGAATCAGGTTTATAACTTTGGCAGGAATCCAGAAAGTTGGGAGATAGAACCACAGGGAGGGGTTAGCTGGGATGGCCCTGCTGAGTCATGATCATCAGTGGTTACTGCTCCTGGGACCAGAGGAAAGACACCTCATTGGCCCCGGCCCTCAGTCAGTATCAAAATCCTAGGCAGGAGCATTTTATGCTGAGCCCAGTTCACGTGCCCAAGATCTCTCTGCAGGGATCTGGGAAAGGGGACTTTGGCCCCCTTGGGCTCCCATAGGGGGAACACTGCCTCCAGATCATTTGGGATTCTCCCACCCCCACTGCCCACCCCCCACAGAAAGGGTGTTTGAATAGTAAGCAACAAAAACCAACAAATGCCTTACTTATTTCCCCAAATTTGCATTTGCCAAGAGGCAGTTTCAAACCTGCCTCGTGTAGGCAGGCCACACCTGCTTGTTTATGCCTCTTGGAGAGCTCGCTAAATATCATTAAGTCATCTAAATGGACAGAGTGCTTCTAGATGATTCCTACACCAGTCTTCTTTCCATGGCTAGCAAATTAGTTAACATCTGTTGATGTGTGGATTATCTCTCTGGGTCCTGCTCTTGAAGGAACCACCATTTTTCCAAGGAGGAAACTGAGGCCAAGGGGTTTAGCAACTTGGCCAAGTTCACACGGGTCTAAATGGGAAGAACAGGGACTCAAACCCAGGCAGCCTGTCTCCTGAGCCCAGCCAGGCACAGGGGCTCCACTCTCTGGTAAGCTAGTGGAGTCAGGGAATATGTGCATTATTAGGAATCGTGGTGAGCCTAGAAGGGGAAAGACTGGGGTGTCAGGAGAAAGAATATCAGGGAAGACCATCTGGAGGGGCAGGTTTGACAGGGGAATGGAAGGTGTCTGTGAAGTAGTCCTTTCAAGTTGTGACCCTTAGGCCAAGGATTTAGCTAGACAAAGAGCAAGGAGAAAGAGGAAACGGCCGCTGCCAAGGCCATGAGGCAGGAAAGAGTTGAACGTGTTTGAGGAATGAAAAAAGGCCCAGTACAGCTGGGAAACAGATAACTGGGAGTCTCTAGGATCTCAAGACCAGTTCAGGCAGGACCCTTTACTACCTTCAGCTCCAAACTCGGCCTCATCCCTTTCTCTGTCACCCACCCCAGTCCCCAGCAAACCCCGTGGGCTCCAACCTCAGGGAATTGGACCCTTCTCCCCACCTCCCTGCTGCCTCCTTGGTCTGAGCCCCTGGCGTCTCCCTGGAGAATGGCAACCCATGGCTGGTCTCCCTGCTTCTGTCCCTGCCCCTGTGTCTGTTCCCCACCACCACCAAACTGATCCAATGAAATGCTAAGTCTGACCGTGCCACACCTCTGCTTCTCATTTTGCTGAGAGTAAAAGCTGAAGTCCTTACGGAGGTCTGCAAAGCCCGCTGTGCTCACTCACGCCCGGGTCCTCCCTGAACTCGGCCCCTGCGCCGTCCCCTCCCTCCTTTGCCGCGGTGCCCTGGCCCTTTGCTCTTTCTCAGCGCCCCAGGCACGCTCCTGCCACGGGGCCTGTGCACTCGCTGTTCCCTCATCCTGGAAGGTTCTTCCCGCAGATACACACGGGCCTCATCATCTATCAGGCCTGCCGGCCATGCTCTCACGGCAAGGCCCAGGGCAGCAGCAAGCGGAAGTGCATATGCCCGCTGCCCGTGTGCTATTGGCCCGAGCAAGTCACGTGGCCGAGCCCAGTTGTTGGGGGGAGAGTCCCAGGAAGGCAGACGGCTAATGGCCAGGATACAGGGAGGGGAGAAGAACTGGGGCCGCTGTGCACTCGACCAGGATCCCTTTCCCTGAGCTCTGCATCCCGTCCTCCCCTCCCGCACAGAGGACTACCACCATGAGGTATCTCTCTCCTTCAGGCTCCCTTTTTGCACTCAACACATATCTAGTGAGCGTTTGCTGTGCGCCAGGACCTGTTCTAGACATCGGGATCCAGCAGCACCTAAAGTGGACAAAGGTCCTGCCCTTTTGGAGCTTAAATTTTAGAAGCAATGATACATGACAAACAGAAAAACAAATAATGGGATGCACTATGAAGAAAGAAGCAGCAGGTGAGGGCTCTGTCTTAGAGTGTGTGGGAGCGCGTGGGAGTGCGTGCTCAGGGACGTCCGGGCTAATCGAGTGTGAAAGAAGCCAGCGCGAGCCTGAGGACAGACGGGAAGAAAGCCCCAGGTTGAGGCAGCAGCACGCCCAAAGGCTGTGCCCCAGGACTGTGCCTGGGGTGCTTGGGAACCGCTCGGAGGCCAGTGTAGCAGGAACAGAGGGAGCCGAGCAGAGAGGGGAAGGAAAGGGCGTTGTGGAGATAACCAGAGCCAGCAGGGCTTTGTGCGTCTGGGGGTTCCATGCCAGCGGGGGAGGGAGACACTGGAGGGCAGCGAGCAAGGGAGCGAGATGATTTAAATTCCGTTTTTTAAAAGGTCATCCTGTCCGCAGAGGGATTAGAGGAGGGGAAGGAGGGAAGTGGGCAGCCCCGTAGAGACTGTTGCGGTTGTCACGGTGAGAGGGGGTGCTAGCAATGGCGCCGTGGGCGGTGGTCAGTTTCAGGACGTGTCTTGAAGGTGGACCCAAAAGCGTTTGCTGATGCACGGAGGGAAGGGAAGCAGAAGTCAAGGATGACTGGCATTCTGGACCTGACCTGTGGCTGAAGAGAGTTGCTATTTACTGAGATGGGGAGCACTGGGGCAGGAGCTTGGTTTTAGAATAAAACGTCCTCTGGGAGGAAGGGGTCTATGGAACCTGGACGGGGGGACTAGAGCCTGAGGGAGGAGCCGGGGATAGGGGAGCCCCCCTTCCACAGTGTGGGGAAAAGCAAGAGGCCATCAGAGTACCACTAGCCATTCATTTGTTCACTCATTCATTCATGCTAGGATAAACTCTCTCCCGATGTCTTCCTATCCCACACCAGAAGGTCACTGTCAGCTCATGCCCTCTTCCTAATGATGCTGAAGCCACTTGTGGGACAAAGGAAGCCAGATTGGGGTGGGGTCCTCCTGAAGAGTCTGGGTTTGCTCACTGGAGCTTTTCTGGGTGACCGTCTTGCCCAATTTTGATCCCCCCCCCCACACACAGTCACACTCCATCACATACACCGATTTGTTTCCTTGAAACAGTCATCCTTATGTGAAAGGAAGAATCTCTTGAGGGGTGGCCACACCTATGAAAATGTCCCGGTTATCAAGTTCTGGGAATTAGGATCTCTTACAGACAACAGGTACAAATGGAGAGGCAGGGGGACAGAGAAGCCAGGACTGGTGCATGGCTAAGTTCCTGCAGAGCAAAACTGCTCAGCCCACTGTAAAATTCCTCCCCAAGTGTGCGGAAAGGGGGCTGCTCACTTTCTGCTGGTTTTAGAGTTTCTGCTATGCAAAGAATTTTCTTTGTACTTCTTGTGCTTTATCCTGCAAAGAATGGGGCTGTGGAGAAACTGGTCTTTGAAGGCCTCAAAACCAAGATTCTCATCTCAGTTCTGCCATTGCCTAGACAGGTGACCTCAGGTGAAGCGTGTGTGTCCTTTGGGGACAGCAAGAAGTTCATACAGGGGAGTGACATAGTCAGAATGGGTTTTGTGTGCAGGTTTCAAGGATGGTTAGGGGCATTGAGACAACTTATGAGGCTAATATAATAGCCTGAGCTGGGGCCATGGCAGGGTTACAGAGAAAAGTGGGGAGACATCTGGGAGACATAAGTTCAAAAGCACTTGGGTACAGTTGGATATGGGCTGAGGGACTGGGGAGGGTTGCTGGCACTCCTGAGGCTCCTAGTTTGGGCAGTTGAGTGAGTAATAAAGTATTAACTGAATTATGAAACAAACAAGGAGGAGCAAGTTTGGAGGGAAAGTGCTGAGGATGTTTGAGGACATGGAGTGGCGATGTCTGGTACATTGCTAGAAATATGGATCGGAAGTTTAGGAAAGAGGCCAGACCCATAAATGCTGAGTCAGAAGCCATCACAGCATGGATGGTGTTTGTGGCAGAGACTGGCTGGATGCTAGCCCAGCCTGTTTCCCTTTCCCTCTGGGGACACATGGAGAACACGTTTTCCAGCCTTCCTTAATTATTGGGGGGAGGGGGATGCATATGGCTGAGTTGTGGCCAATGGAATGCGAGTGAAGTGACGATGCCACTTCCAAGCCTAGCCTATCAAAACCTTCCCCCAACTCTGCCAGTCTCTACTGCAGGGCGTGGCAAACTTTTTCTGTAAAGGGCTAGCTAGTGACTATTTTTGCATAACCATGTTCCAATAAAACTTTATTTACAAAAACTTTATTTCCAACCCCTGTTCTACTCTCTCCTCCTATTTGCTGACTGAATCCTGATCCCTTAGAAGCTGCGGGTTAAAAACGGCACAGCCTCAGCCCCGCTGGGTCACTGAATGACTGTAAGGAACAGAGGTCCCCAACCTCTCTCCCCTCATTCTGCATATTGAATTTTATATACATGAGAAATAAATGTATACTGTGTTCAGCAACTGAAACTTGGGGGTTTGTCTGTTACATCACTTCATGTTTCCTAACCTAAGATAGAAATTGGTACCAGGAGTGGAGTATTACCATAAAGGAAATCTAAACTCTATGGCATTAGCTTTTTTGTTAAGGGGCAAGTGGTGAGGAAACCACTGTCAGCGTCTGGAAAGACGGGCATCCATGCTACGCAGTGGCAAAGCATTTGGTGAATGTTGCATGACATAACCAGACTGGCCGTCCCCTGAGCCTGCAGATTTAGGGCAAAAGGTTGTGAAGCAGAATGTCTTTGTAAGCTTTGGTTGTTCCTGGCAGCATTTAGCAAGGTTATTAGAAGACTAAGATGAGTCCAGGCAAGAGCTGGCTGATATGCAAGCAAAACTAAAGCGAGATAGAGATTCCAGAAAGGTGGAGCCTTTGGGGGCTGGAAAAATTGACTGCTTCTGGGCACCAAACAGAAGGAAATAATATCAAATGATCCTTTGAGCAGCAAAGGCCAATTAAACCTCAGCTTTGTGCAAGGTCAGAATAAGGGAGTGACCTTTAGGCTTGGTCAAGGTCACCACCATCAAGTGGAGAGAGGGAGGACTGAGGGCCAGGAAGCAAAGAAATCAGGCTCGAGAACTATGTCTACAAATGAATGTGGGTGTGGTCATTAGCCCCTGCAACTTCCTGGAAGCAAATAGAGGAGGAGTGTTTTAGGGTTTTGAGGGAACTGCAGTGACAAAGGAACTATAAGCCTAAATTTAAAAATCTTTGACTCTGCAGACCTTAAATCCAACTTCAGACCCCCAAATTCTTCCCAGCGGGAGGTGGACTGCAAAAGATGAGCAGGAAACAAGCAGGGCACGCTCCCCAACGCCCACTTCAAAGGTGGCCTTGGAGCAAAATGGACCAGAAGAGCCTCTAGAGGGCAGAGCCAGGTCCCAGAGAGAACGGTGGACTGGAGGATTCCTCCCAGAGGGCAGAATTGGGGCTTTCACAGCACCTACCTGGCAGGATTTCATAATAGCCATGGATCTGAGTCTGCTTTGCACCTTACGTTCCTCTCCTTTCTGAATGGGGTGCTGTGTTGTGGTTATCTTGTCCCAGCCCTACCACTATCATTGGCACGTGTGTAGGGGGAAGGACACAGGTAACTTGTTCTTTTGGTCCATTGTTTTCCAAATCACAGGAAGCCACATCAGACCTGGAGGAGAGAATTACGGACACAGATAACTTGTTCTTTTGGTTTATTGTTTTTAGGATCACAAAAAGCCACGTCAGACTTCGAGGAGAGAATTATGCCTCTCCCTGAGGTCCCAGCCCGTGAGTGAGAGGCAGCCACTAAAAATGGGGCCCAGCTGGTTCTTTAGGGAGCAACAAGCATGTTTTGCATGTGAGCAGAAAAGCAAAATGGCTACCGGTGAACGGATGGGCAGCCTGTGGCAGGGCCTGGCTGGTTGCTCACCAAACCGCTTTACCACCGCGTGCACCCTTGAACCGTTTGTCTCACCTTCTTGGAGTTAGACATGGCTGCGGGCCGAGTTCCGGCCAACGGAAGGTGGATGGAAGTGACGGATGTGTCTAGAGCTGACCTCTAGAACCTTCCACGCGGTTCCTCACGTTCTCTCCGGGCTGCTGACTAGAGGTAGGAACCCAAGGCCCCTGTGGAAGCCATGTGTCAAAGGGAGCAGATTGAGTTTTATACAAGGAAATAAGCTTCTCTCACATTAAGTCACTGAAACCTTGGGGTTTGCATGTCAGAGCAGCTGGTATTACTTTAACTAAAATTGAGGTGAAGCCGTGGGAGCAAAGGAGCCAGTCCAGAGAGAGAGGGTGGTGTGAGGCGGGAAAAGGACCATGGCGGGACTGGGGACACCAACACTCAAAATGTGGGTGAAAGGGAGGTGGCGGCAAAGGAGCCTGAGAAGGAGGTAAGAGGACCGTGAGGGTAGAATGAGCTTCTGGAAGAAAAGGAATGGGTAGGCAGGGAAGGAACTTTACTAGGAGCCTATATTGCAGATGAACCTTGAGTCAGGTGCTGGGTACACGGATGGACCAGCCCGAATTCCCGCCCTCAAAAGGCTCATCCTCAGACACGGCAGACAGACAACCCAAGGCCACATGGAACGTGCAACCCAGATGCAAGGCACTGCAAGCCCGAGGAAGGGTGCTCGGTCCAAAGTGGGGTGAGGTGGGGCGGCTCCGGGCTGGACGGTCTTGATGTCTTGAGGTCATGGATACCTGTGAGAACAAGTCAGACACCAAGGACCTTCTCCTTAGATCACTGAATACGGCAGGACACATCAGTTTACAGCCAGCGTCACCATCTTCCATCTCCTGAGGCTGGCCCTGGAGCCCAGGGGAACAATCTCTGCTTTGCAAATTGACTACCTCCCACGGCCCATGGGGTCTCTTCAGCCTTCCTGAAGCATCACTACCATGGAAGACCCCCACGGGAGGTGGGAAGGATTCAGGGAGGAGGGGGTGTCTGGGCCCAACAGATTCTACATAGATGGAGTCACCTTGGGGAGCCTCCGGGGCCAGAAAGAACACAGTGCATTTGGGGGGGGGGCATGTAAATCATCCCGAGGTTTGAGTGGTGGGGTCTGAGGGATGGTGAGGAAGCCGGGAAGTGGCCGTCCCAGCTGCCCTAAGTCGAAGGCCCCTGTATGCCTCTTTTACAGATGAGAAGACCCAGGCATGGAGAGAGGCAGCATCTGCCGTGGGAAGCAGCAGACAGAGGAGCGAGCTCAGGCCTTGGAAATCTGAAGCCACGTGGAGGGGCAGCTCCGAGTGGATGTCGGGTCGTGGTGTGTGTGGCTGCAGTGGAGTCAGCTCCAGGACCCGGGGCCGAGAACAGGCTGCTCCTGGCAGGCGGGCGCCATTCTCCCCTCCGCTGGCTCTCTTCTCTCCCCGAGCACGAAGGGACCCGGAGGCAGCGATTGCAGCGTTCTGGTGTCTCTTCTGTGGGCCTTGCAAGCGGAAGCAGTGAGATGGGAATGGATGTCATGGAGGTTCCAAGAGTCACTGTAAGGAAGCAGAGACACTTTGTCCCAGGCCTGAGACCTTGTCTTTGCCCTGTGAGGTAATTTGCCTCTCCCTAGCAAGCCCCACCCCGTTCCAGACTTTGGTGTCCCCCTCACTGGGCCACAGCAGACCCAGCTGAGCCCATGAACTGGGTGATCAACAGAACAAACCCTGCATCTGTCATCAGAACCTCCCTCCGGGACAAGCCCGTGAGTGACGACGTGCTGGTGATGCATAGACCGTGCTGTTGATGCATAGACCGCAGCTTGGGCAGTGGGGGTGCCGCCGCCCCCGTAATCTTGGCCCCAGCAAGAAGTCAGTGGCAGCTGCAGGCGGGCTGGGAAGGCGGGGATGAGGCTGGCACTTGAGGTTTTTCCTTTCAAGTGGAGAATTCTCCCTCGGATCTGCTCCACGGGAGGAGGAAGCCAGAGATTCTCGCCTGAGCTTCCTGACCAACGCCCCGATGATGGGCTCAGCCCCGGGGGTCTGCGGTGGAGCTGGGGTGAAGTGAAGAGCCTTTGCAGCTCTGGTTCTAGCAGGAAGGCCTAAGACTGGCCCCAGGTCTCCTGGGGACCACCTGGGGCCGGCCTCCGTGCAGGGAGAGCTTGCCTTGGCTGCCAAGTCACTCCCTCGTTCCACAAGCTCTCACCCAGCGTTTGTTAGTACCGGAGGCAACAATACAGAGAAATGCTGCGGTTAGGAAGTATCTCGCGAGGAAGGGCTCAGAGGAGGACCCCTAACTCGGTGTGGGAGAGGCAGGGAGCTGTCATCTGAGTAGGGGTTTTGCAGGTGGCAATGATTGTTCAGGCAGAGGGCCTGCAAGTGGCAAAGTGTGGAGACCCGGGAATTCCTCCTGGTGCCCTCCAAGAACGCGTGTCTCTCTGCAGAGCTGGAATGAACCCCCACAGGAAGCAGAGGCTGAGGAAATGGGCAGGAGGCAGGTGACGAGGGATCTTGTACCGGGGAGTATGGATTGAATCCTCTAAGCAATGGGAAAGCATGGGTGGGCTTTACCCAGCCTAAAGATTTGATCCTTTTTGTGTATTAGAAAGATCATCCTGACTGCGGTGGGCAAAGTGCTGGGGGCTCTGGGAATTACTGGGTGGTCCTCAGCCCCACAGGAGTGGGTGTGATCATCTGGGAAGAATGCACAAAGAGGCGAGGCCCAAGGATGTGTCTTTAGGGATTGTCGGTACACAAAGGGAAGGCGGAGGAAGAGCTGGCAAAAGAGAGCAGAGAGGTGGCCAGAAGTGATAGTAAGTTTTTGTTACAAAAGGCGGAGGAAGACTGTTCAGAGACAATGGGGATGGTCGGCATAAGATGCATCCAGGGAGTCGAGTGAGGTACGAACTGAATCATACATTGGGCTTGGCCATCGGGAGATGGTCTCGGTGGGAGCAGTTTTAGCAGCACGGTGATGAGGGGGTGGTAAGCTGCCCGGCTTGCCACGGACCCGAAGGTGGCTGGGCTCCTGCCCTCCCTGCGCTCAGCAGCCGTGAAGGCTGGGGAGTGCCCTTCCAGAGGAGGAGGAGGAGGAGCTGCCCCGGGGCAGGCTTCCAACGGTGCATCTGGCCGCAAGGAGCTGCAGCTGCGTTGGGACTGTTCATTCTGGGCAGAGGCCCAAGTGAATCCTTACCTCCAAATGCTAAGGTGTTGAATTATAGTGACAAAAAAAGCTGCATTATAACAATGACCACGATTGGATCGATGACCTATTGCGCTCCTGCTCCTGGCACTGTGCTAGGGCTTTGTCTGCCTCATCTGATCAAACCCTCAGAATCCTGCAGACAGGTGCTGTTATCCCCATTGTGCTGAAATGTATGTAAGTGACTTGGACAAAGGAAGCCAGTTAGTAAGTGCCAGAGAAGGCATCTGAAGTCAGGGCTACCTGTTCCCAAAGCTCGCTCTGCTTCATTGTGCCTTTGCCCTAACTCTTGACGGATGTGGTTGAGAGGTTCCCTTTGGTCATTGGTTGTTGGGTGTTTGGTGGTTGATGGGTGACAATGCTTGTCCATCCTGGAATGGGACCTGGGGCTTCGGAAGGCTGGATCGTTCCTGAAGACAGCACAAGCTTCCGCCACACGTGTGGCAAGCGTCAAGGTGGAAGATGGAGGTGGCCATTTCGTGAGGCGTCCACTGCTCTCGGGCTGGTGGTGCAGCCCTGGAGTCAGTGGGGCAGGGTGGAGGGCTCATCTAGAATGAAGTCTTGGCCATGGTATCCCAGTGGAGGTCTCCACCTCGGCTCAGGGTCAAAGGCCACAGGTGCCGATGGGTCCAATGTGAAGAGTGGGGCCTCCAGAATCCTGGAGGGCAAGTCAGAATGGGCCACGGTGGCCCTCCGAGGAGTGAGACACCGAGGGCCAGCCTTCCCCCCGAAATGGAGAGGAGTCCGTGGCTTCATTGATATTCTTCACTTTTCTCATCAGCACGAAGTAAGCACATTATTTTAATAACCATAATACTCCTTTTTTTGGATCAAGGAACTTGTGTGGTCCATTGTTCCCTCTTAAACAAGACTAAACAAAAGAGATTTATATAATGATCATTCTGCACTTCTCTTCTCAAAAGGGAAGCCTCTCACTGTCCGGCTGCACGGTTTGTTATGAGGACACGCAGGGAGGGTGGCTGAGCAGACAGACCGTGGCGCCTGGCAGAGGTAGGGGGTCCACCCTGAAGTGTCGAGACCCGGTTTAACGCACTCAGATGCGCTGGCTGGACAGAGGGCAGCCCGGGAGTCTACCTTTAGGAACATCGTCTGTAGGATCCTCTGGTGACGCTCCCAAGCCAGTGTCTCCCTCAAGGCCACGTTGGGTGACAGCCCCCAAAGCTGTTCCCCAGGTGGATGGTGACCCCTGCGGGAGGCCTTTCATTAGCATTAAAAGACTCAGGGCTGGGGGAGGGAGCCACAAGCTCCAGGTCCGTTTCCAGGGGCCAAACTGTCCAAGGGGCACCTGGAAAACTTTCTTACATTCTTTGACCTCCCGGGTCTTGATGAGGCTGTGTGTGTCCCAGGGGTCTGGTTGGTTTTATGAAGATTTGCGATCCCTGGAGTTTGTCCAGGAAGTTCGAAGTTAAATGAAACACTTAGGCATCCCACAGAGTTACTCCACGGAGGCTGTGGCTGTCTGGGCAACGGCGGAGCTCCCTATTTTCTCCGCTTTGGAGGGCACCTGGGCCTTGCGGCGGCGGCTTCTTTGGGTTGGAAGTGACAGAAACCCTGTATGAAGTTGGCTTAGTCAGGAAGGAGAATTTACTGGAACCAACCCACAAACCAGAGGAAAGCCTTGCTCTCAGGCAAGTGGCACCCAGATCCCAAAGCTCAGCTCTGGTTTCTCTCTCCCCCCAGCCAGTTTATTCTCTCTCCCTGCAGACTCAGTTCTTCCACTTTGTGGGCAACACCAAGAGCTGCAGAGCCCCTGTGTCAGCTAGGACGGCGTGGCAGCCCCCACCGGGACCAGATGGTGGGAATGGGGGAGAAGCAGCCCCAAGAGCAGGGCAGGCTGTCCCTGAAGAGGGAGGGATTGGGCAGACCAAAACATGGCCATCCACTCCGCTGAGGATCCTGGTTTATCGTTGCCACACTCTGTATGGTGGTTAAGGTCAAGCACTGCTTGACTTGGTCTGGAAGCTCGCGGGCTGTGGGCAGCACTGTCACACCACCCCGAGGTGGGGTATGCGGGGTCTCACGGTGGGGCTCTGGTCAGGAAATGCTGAGGAGCAGGAAGCACGGGTGGGAGGTGAGGAAGGTCCCGGCTGTGCACGCTGCCTGCCGTGGTCCTATGGGCGTAACTGGGCAGTTGTATGAACCCCTGGATATTGGATTGTGTGGGCACCTTAGCCTGGAGCCAGAACTGGATTATGAAGCTCCCTGATGCCCCAAGTCTGCTGGGCGTGCTCCTGGAGAGGTAACAACGAGCCGCTACCCCTGCTGGACCCCGGTGTCCAGTGGCAGTGCAGGGGGGCGCTGACGGCTCCCTGGTCACCAGGCGCCGCGAGGTCTTCGAGAGACTGGACGCACGCTGCCTGTGGTCGGCAGAAGGGCCTCCAAAGATGTCTATTTCCTAATCCCTGGAACCTGCGACTGTTTTCTTACTTGGCAAATAGGACTTTCAGGTGTGATTAGGTAAAGATTTGGGGGAGGGGGAGATTCACCTGGATTATTCAGCTGGGCCCAGTGTAATCTCAAGGGTCCTTAAAAGTGGAAGAGGAGGCGGAAGAGAGAGCCAGAGGAAGGCTGGACTGCAGAAGAGGAGGCCAGAGTGGCCAGAATGAGATTCCACCCCCACTGCTGGCGCTGAAGTTGGAGGAAGAGGCCACGGGCCAGGGAGTGGGGGAGGCTCCAGCCACTGGAAAAGGCAAGGAAACAGATTCTCTCCCCAGGGCCGCCAGGAGGAACGCAGCCTGCCCACACTGTAGTGTTAGCCCAGCAAGGCCGGTTTGGACGTCTGATCTCCAAAACTGCAACTATCTTGACTGTAGTAAATCTGCTTTGTTTTAAGGCACTAAATTGTGGCAACTTGTTAGGGCAGCAACAGGAGGCTAATGCACAGCCTGTGCTGGGTGCTCCTGAGGATGCAGGCCCCGCAGTCCCCCACCCCACGTGAATCTTGAGTCTCCCCACAAGTGCTGCACACATTGCAACATTTCACAGCCGATGCATCTTCCTTTCAGCTGCCCCCTCCATCCCCATAACTGGGTGTGGGGGGACAGGGTGTCCTGGCTGGCCAGGAGGGAGGAGGTAGCCTCCCACACGTCCAGTCATTTCTTCTAATTTACATGGAGGTCAGGGAAAACCTGGGAATGAATGAAGCTGGAATCCTGAAGGCCAGCAAGGAGACGGAGACAGGTCTGATGCACTGGAGCTGGATTCGAGGCCAGGACAATGGGAACTTGTATAAGAGAAGAAACTGATGTGGATGGTCTGGTCTCAGGACCAAAGTGTGAGGGTGGCAGGGAAATGTTAGATTCCGGCACAGTCGGAGGCTGATACCAGAGCCCACCTCAACGTGGACGAGTGCAGGGACGTGGGGAAAACGATTGTATTTAGGTAAACTGAAAGGCCTGTACTTTGGGCCCAAGTGCCTTTTGCTTGACGTAACACCAAGTGCACCATCTCACTTTTTCTGCAAACTCATGAAGATCTACCGCGAGGATCTACTTGCTGCCTGAGTGAGCAGCTGGGGACAGCCGGGGATCTCGGCATCGTGAGTTGTGCTGCTCTGTGGATCTCAGACCGCAGGGGCTCGTGAGGCCTCAGAAGCCAGGTTGCAGGTGAGCAGAAAGGGCTGTGCTTTATCATCAATGACGCCAACAATTACAAGAGGGTGGTTCTGGACTTGGAGCGGCTCTTTGGGGGAACGTTGGGCAGGATCTGTGGATCCCTGAGTGGTGGAGGCCGGGGGTGGGGATCCACATGAGCACCCATGGGGATTATGAGGCTTGGCGAGAAGGGTGCTATAAACAGTAGGCCACTCTCTCACCAACACCAGGGGCTTGAAGCATCAAGACTCAGCTGTCAGTGGGACCACAGATGGAACCCTACCTGGGAAGGAGCCACCCATGATACACCAGCCCTGGGGCCTGTCGGGGTGAGCAGGGCTGGGACAGCAGGGGTGCCACTCGGCTGGGCCCTTGTATTTAAAGAAAGCCAAAAATGGAAATTTTGGCTGTCCCATCTGAGCAAGGTGCTTCATCCGGAAGCAGACAGGCACTGGCAGGTTGCAAGAAGGATCCATCAGCCTTGAACTTCTGTCTTCTTCCTGGACCACGAGGCCCGACATGCACCATGAATTCAGTGTTTGCACATCCCAATATTATCAATAAACAACACTGTTCTATATTGCAGGATATTTTTATAAGATTTAAGTCTATAGATGACCAGTGTGTGGTAGACTGAATAATGGCCCCCAAAGATATCAGGTCCTAATCCCTGGAACCTTTAAATGTTACCCCAAATGACAGAGGAGTGAATATTTCCTTTTATGGCAAAAGATGTGATTAAGTTAAAGTTTTTGAGATGGGGAGATTTTCCTGGACCATCTGGGTGGGCACAAGTGCAAACACAATTGTCCCTACAAGGAGGCGGAGGGAGATGCTACCACAGTGTCTGCAGAAGCAGTGACCACGCCACAGAGGCAGAGCTTGGAGTGATGCAGCCAGAGAGCTGGAAGCCATCAGAAGCTTCTAGAAGCTGGAAGAGGCAAGGAACAGGTTCTCCCTCTAAGCCTTTCAGCCCAGTGAAACCAGCCTTCAGAACCCTGAGAGAATAAATTTCTGTTGTTTTAAGCCTCCAAGTTTGTGATAATTTGTTACAGCAGCCAGGGAAACTAATACACAGTGATACGTAGTTATCATTAAACCATAATCAGTATAATCTGCTGTCACATTGAAAACAACACAGTCTAACATTTTGCATCACTCAAAGCTGCATCAATTGTTATCTTTTGTGGGGCAGAGAAATAAATTATTGCATTGTTTGGGTGTATGAATCAAAAGTACTAATTTAATAAATAGAAGCTTTGTAAATGATGCCACAGTTTTAGAAATGCTGTTTTGATATTTTTTATTTTTTTTTATTTTTAAAAAATATACTGGGAACCTCAGAAAAGGGAGGTGGCGTGGGCCTCTTGGCCGCAGAGGGGCCCTTGCTCATCAGTGCCGTCCGTCCCCCAAAAGATGTGATGGACATGCTGGGTGCAGCGAGGACTGTCACTGGGCTGTCCAAAGGACCCGGGCCTGCTTCCTCCTGCCACATAGGTCCCCAACCCCATTGTCTTCCCTTTCTTGCTCCCCTCATCCATCATACGTGTCCGATTCTCAAGCTCTAGAGATTCTGAATCGACCACCTGGGTGGGGCCAGGGATCTGGACAGCGATGGGGGAGGAAGTTGAAAGGAGGGGGAGCCTCTTGCATGCTATAGATGAGGAGCTCTGTCTTAGACACCCACACTTTGTGGACTCCACCGACTCTGATGCTCAGAGTAAGCGATCACCCTGTGGCCCGGCTAGGGGCACCCACCGGGGTCCCCTGAATTTCTGTGGGAATATTTGTGCTCACGGTTAAGGTGAGAATCTGCACCCCTCTTTCACTTCCTGGGGGGCCCCCTTTCCCGGCAGAGTGATGATGGCAAGTTCCCCGAAGGATGAAGCTCCTGCAGCTGGGCTGAGGTGAGTGTAATGGGGCCACCTGCTTGCTGGCTCCTGCCTCACGTGGCGGCTCCTGGAATCAGAGCTCTGGCGACTTGTGGGAAGAGGAAAGATGAGCGCTTCCTGGGAAACGAGGCTGACACAGCTGCTGATGGCAGGCCCAGAATGAATTTAGAAACCAGGAAGGTGAGCCAGGCTAGGGGTCCAGAATGGAGATGGTGCAAATACCCGGGTTTTCAGAGGTGTGTTTACGTGCGACGCGGCTGTGCGGCACAGGAGTAGTTTGAAGGCTAGAAAGGTTAAAAAGCTTAGAAAGTTGGAAAGGTTCAGACTATCCTGCTCGGCTTCCAATCCTCAAGCTAGGTGGGGGGAGAATGTAGGAATCTTCACCCCGGGCCTTTACAGCATCTGTGCCTAAGGTATGCACGTGTGCGTACGTGTGTATGTGTATTTGTGTATTTGTGTGTGTATTTATGTGCATATACATGTTGTATGGATTTGTGTTTGTGTTTGTGTTCATGTATTTGTGTGTCTGTGTTTGTGTCTGTTTGTGTGTGTGTGTGTGTTTTCCTAAGTAGACTTGAGACCAGGATAACTGGTGAGTCTTCTGTGGGGGACTTGGTGACTTTACTAGATTCCAGGAGAATGAATGGCCCACACTGAACCTGTTACTAAACCGCTGAGCAAACGCACACATTATCACGGTTACACAGCTACAGGTAACAAGGAGAGCAGTTGTGGTCTTAATTTCAAACCCTCCACAGACCTTTCTGTGGAGGGGTTGCAGCCTCAGCAGGGGAGGCCAAGGAAAGTGTCCCCCTCCCACGCCCCGACCCTCGCGGCTGTTGCCGTTGGGGTCTGCTTTGTCCTTAGTTATCCTGGTTCTAGATTCTTCACCAGGCCACGGCTGCTCACACAAGGGGCTTCCTGGCATCAGTTCTGGAAGTTCCGACGTGGTCATCTGTGGAGCCCCGTCCCTCTGTCCTTCTGCACTGCTGGGGCAGAGCTTCCTCTCTCCCAGGCTCCCTGGCCGGCCTGCTCTGCCCCACTCCTCCTGCAGGAGGGGCCGTGTAGACCACCTGGCTTAGGGCAGGAAGAGAACAACTTTCCAGTTAAGTGACAACTAAAGGGGTCTCCCCACTGTGCCTGGAGCCATTGACTCCAATTAACCCCCTCCCCTTCCTGCCCAGCCAGCAGCAGCCCAACTTTAGACATTTCATACCCAGTGTACACACCTAGCGATTCTCTTCTATGGACTACGCTGATGAGAGAGAGGCGACAGGCCCTGCCAAAGCCAGCGGGAGGGCGCGGCCGAGGCTGGAGACCAGCAGCTGCTGCCAGGGCGCTCAGCGTCCACAGAGGGGCCCGAGGGCCACAGGCGGGGAGTGACAGAGCAGAGGAGAGCAGAAACCACGTGCGGAAAGCACATCAGTTAGATGCTCACCATCAGGAATGACAGAAACCCAGCAAAAAAGCGGAAGATCATGTAAAAGAAACACAGAGGGAGGGCAGGTCCTGGGCTGGCAAGTTGAGCAGCTCAGGACCTCACTGAGGTCTCAGGTTGGTTCTGGGCCTCACGGTCCCCCTCTCCGTTGCCTGTCCTCTTGGGCTGCTCCCCTGGACTCACAAGACAGGTTCTGTAGTCCCAGGCTTGGACCACCAGAACCAGAAGCAGAAAAACACTCAACTGTCTTTACTCTCCTTTATTTTATTTATTAGAGAAATTGTAAATTTACAGAAAGATCATGCAGAAAATACAGGGCTCCCATATACCTTCCCCATTTATAGCATTTTGCATCAGTGTGGTTTGTACCTTTGTTAACAATTGATGAGAGAATATTATTATAATTATAAAACGAACTGTAGTCCATAGTTTACATTAGGGTTCACTGCTGTACAGTCCTATGTTTTTGTGTTTTGTTTTTTTATAAATTTTTATTCTAGTAACATAATAGATATCACCTAAAATTTCCCCTTTTAAACCACATTCAGATATATAATTCAGTGGTGCTAATTACATTCACACTGTTGGTGTTACCATCACCACTATACATCACCAAAACATTTCCATTGCCTTTTAAAATGAAAAAATTCCCCAAGCAGATGTCCCCAGCGTTTCATTGGCTAGAATCGCTTCACCTCTCACGCCCAACCAATCATTTGGCAGGAGAAATGGGCAACCGTCATTGCTTTGGACCAATTGACATCCACGTCCTGGGGTTTGGGCAAGACCTAGTCTTCCCTGAAGGCCATGGCTGTTTAGAGAAGAACCAAACTGGAGTTCTGCTGGTGGGAAGAGTGGGGGGTGGGGGGTGGACGGCATTGGCCAGGCAACAGCGCCTGCTGTGGAGAGAACGGGAGGTGTGGGCTTTTAGGAACAGAATAAAAGACATCCTACCTAGGAGTTCCAAAGAAGGTGGGATTTGGAGGCTGAGCCAGAATCCCTTGTTGATTCCAAATGCCTTGACCCTGGCTGACCATGGCCTAAAACAACAAGGATTGTGTTTGTTATTCTGTCCTGGGTTATTCCAACCCTCAGCGGGCTCCACTTACACCCTCACCGAGTACAGCCTCTGGACTTGGTTCTAAATGGTCTTTGTGGACGCGTGGCCATGAGCAGTGTAAGAAGGAGGCCCAGGGCGTGTGAACCCAGAGAAGGCTGGAGTTTGGGGGACTCAGAGTGGTGCTGAGGGCACTGGTGAAGAACGAAGGGGACACAGCTCTGGGGTGGGGGTGGGGCAGGGCAGGCTTTTCAGGGGTTGTGGGCTCCAGGGATTTGGTTGGGGGACAACTGGGGATTTGAAGGCCCAGAAGCGTCTCTGCCACCCAATTCCAAGAGCCCCAGGCTCCATCCCAGAGTGGGAGATGGAGGAGAGGACTAAGGCTTCTGGAGGGAGGAGAGTACAAGCCCTGGCTGCTGAATATTTTTGCAGAATCAAGGCCTTGGATTCTCATGGGGGTGCCTGGAGGAGAGTGCCTGGAAAGCACACGGAAACCCTGAGCCTGTGTGTGGTGGGCTGAATAATAACCCACAGAGATGCCTCATCCAGAACCTGGAGCAGGTGAATATGTGACCCTCCTGGTAAAAGGTGAGGCCAAGGCTCTGGAGATGGGAGATCAGCCTAGTTCAGCCAAGTGGGCTCGGTGTCGTCGCTGGGGTCTGTGAAAGCAGGAGGCAGCAGGTCAGGGAGGACAGAAGCTGCTACGCTGCTGGCTTCAAAGATAAAGGCAGGGGCCACAAGACGAGGAGGGCAGGCTGCTCCTAGGAGCTGGGAAAGGCAAGGAAATAGACTTTCACTGTGTTAGTTTCCTGTGGCTGCCATAGCAAATTGCCACACACTTGGTGGCTTAAAAACAGAAAGGAAATGTCTCCCAGTTCTGAGGTCAGAAGTCGGAAACGAGGTGTAGTGAGAGCCTCAGTCCCTCTGGAGGCTCTCGGGGAGAAGCTGTTCTTTGCCTTCTCCAGCTTCTGTGGCTGCCTGCGTGCCTTGGCTTGTGGCCCCATCACCCCAATCTCTGCCTCTGGGGTCGCCCTTCCTTAGTCTCCTGCCTGTGTGTCCAATAAGGTACGTGTGGTTGCTTTTAGGGCCCACCTGGGTGATTTAACATAAGAACCTCCTCTCAGGATCCTGAGCTTACTTTAGGTCCTGATTATCCGTTGTCTTTAGCATGCACACCCCCTGCTTGGAAAACCCCAGAGGGGAGGAGGATTAGTTATAGGATTCTGGCATTGAACCCTTGTCCCAACGCTCTCAACCCCTCAACCCTGTAGTGGGGCCTTTGGCCACTCATGGTGGGGTGGCAGATTCAACATCACTGCCTGTGGGTTGAAACCTGAAGGTCTGGAAGGACTGGCTCCCTTAATTAGGGGTCTCCTGCCCCCACCTCATTCTCCGGCTCCCCCCTACTTCCAGGCTGCTGACTCAAAGTTAGAAGCCCCTCCTCACCCCCTGCCATGGCCCCTGCCCGCTGTTCTCAGGTTAGAGCAGCCCCCCACCAGGTCTTCACTGGCAAGAAAGTCCTTGTGGTGCCCATTTTCTGCCTGTCCCCTCTTCCAGCAGTGTCCCCACCCATCCCACCAGGGAAGTCCTTGGCAGAAGCTTTCCACCACTCACTTATTTTGTCCTAATAGGAGATGCTCAGATACTGACATGGCAATTGGTTTTGTTGTTTTCAATCCTACCACCAACTAACCGGTGTATTTTCTGTGGCCTGCCTCTACACTTAGCTACACACTGGGTATTTTTTTTTCCCCAAATCCCTACTCCCAATTCCTACCCAAGATAGATCACGTGCAAGGAAACATTTTTTTAAACAGAAGGTAAAACCAGGGCCAACTTCTTGGTGGTGGTGTAACATGGGTCAGGAATATCTCACCCTCTGAGCCCTGCTTCGACTCATGTGGGCTTGCTCCTCTCCAGCCAGATCAGCCTCTCCCAGTTTCTCGAAAGCTCCGTGCCATCTCCTACCGTGGAGACTTTGCATGTGCCGTTCTCTCTGCTTGGCTGACTGTGACTTATCCTTCATGCCTCAAGGTCAATGTCACTTCCTCTGGAAGCCCTTTCTTGACCCCTGCTCTGAATTGGAAACAGAGCTCTGAACCCCCAGTGCTCTTCCCTGGAATCTGAGCTAGCCAGATGTTCAACTCCAGTCAACTTCCCACTTTTCACAGGTAGGAAAACTGGACCAGGGAGTAGAGGGTGGCCTGGCCCCAATGCCTAGTGTCTGGACTCTGTATGTTTCCTTTCAAGCACCAACTTCAACCTGTCATTTATATTCATTTTGTGAGTGTATACATTTTGGTCTAGTTTCTGTATCCCACACCAAAACTTCAAATCCATGAAAATGGAGGCCACAATGGTCTTATTTTCCACCATCTCCTCAGTTCCAGGTCCAGGACACGGCACCCAACAGGTCCTCAGCAATGCTTTCTGCGTAATACATGAATAACCGATCACTCCCTTAGGCTTTGGGCCTGTTGATGGCGAATCTTCCAAGTTCACGCTCCCTATAATGACCATCACTGCAGAACTTCGAGAAAAGTCCTAAGGGTTCCATCCTGTATCCTAAAGGGAGCTTTGGCAACACCCTTGTTTTTGAGTTTTGACTTGTCATGAGCATTGAAGACAATGTCAGCTGAAACCGGTCTCCACTGCAGTCCCCTAAGGCCTGTTCCATTTATATGTTGCTATGTAGCGAATGACCCCAAAAGTTAGTGGCATGAAGAAGCATTTTATTTTGCTCACAATCTATGGATTGGGAGTTTGGGCAGGGTTCAGCTGGGCTATTCTTCTGCTCTTGTGGCTTTGTCCAGGTTCATTCAGTCACTTACATTCAGCCTCTGGCTGGTCTAGGCTGGAAGGTCCAAGAAACCCATTCAGACGTTTGGCACCTTGGTGCCCCTCCATAGATCTACCACGTGTATCTCTGCAAGTGGCCGGCTGGGACTTCCTCCTGCCATGGTGGTCTCCAGGTTCTGCACTCTTTCCTGGTGTCTAGATTCCAACAGGGAGTGTTCAAAGAGGACCAAAAGTCTTCTTTGTCTGAAATTAATATAACGGTCCCTACTTTTTTTTTTGATTAGTGTTAGCATCATTTATATTTCTCCATCCCTTTACATTTAACCTATTTGTGTCTTTACATTTAAAACAGGGTTATAGTAGACAGCAGGTTTTTTTTTTTTAATCTACTCTCACAGTCTCTGTCTTTTAATTGGTGTATTTAGGCCGTTCATGTTTAAAATGATTACCAGTATAGTTGGATTAACATTTACCATATTTTTAACTGTTTTCTATTTGTTGTACTTGTTCTTTGTTTCTTTTTTTTTATCTTCCTCTCCTTTTCTGCTTTCCCTGTTTTTAACTGAGCATTTCAAATGATTCCATTTTCTTTCCTCTCTTAGTATATCTATTATATTTCTTTAAAAATATTTTTAGTGGTTGCCCTAGATTTTTTCCGTATGTATACTCACAATGAATCTGAGTCCACTTTCAAATAACACTGTACCACTTTATGGATAGTTCACATACCTTACTGTAAAATATTCCCAATTCTACCCTCCCATCCCATATCACACTGCTGTCATTCATTTTACTTATCCATATGCCAACCAACACATTGTTACTGTTACTATTTTTACCAAGTTATCTATTAAATCAATTAAGGATAAAAAATTTATTTTGCCTTCATTTATCCTCCATTGCTCTTCCTTATATATATCTGAGTTTCTGACCTATATTGTTTTCCTTTTCTGAAGAACTTCTTTTAACATTTCTTGCAGTGGAGGTCTGCTAGAGACAAATTCTCTCAGTTTTTCTTTGTTCAAAATATTATTTCTACTTCACTTTTGTTTTCAAAATTACAAATGGTAATTTTAAAATGCAATTTTACTGAGATACATTTGCACACCATACAATCCATCCTAAGTATATAATCAATGGCTCACAGTATCCTCGCATAGTTATGCATTCATCACCACAATCAATTTTAGAACATTTTCATCACTCCAAGGGGAAAAAAAAAGAGAGAAAACCCAAAACATCCCATATCCCTTATCCTTCCTATCATTGACCTCTTGCATTGGTATGGTACATCTGTTACCATTGATGAAAGAATATTAAGATATTGTTAACTATAGTCCATAGCTTGAATAGTTTTTCCCAAATACCACTCTATTATTAGCTCCTTGTAGTAGTCTCATACATTTGTTCTAATTCATGGAAGAAGTGTTTTATATTTGTACTGTTAATCACAGTCATCTTCCACCACAAGATTTACTGAGTTATATAGTTCCATGTTTTTAACCTCTGGCTTTGCTTCTGGTGACATATATGACTCTAAACTTCCCCCATCAACCACATTCACACACCTTTCAACACTGTTAATTATACTCACAATAATGGGCTGCCGTCACCTCTGTCAATTTCCACTCATTTAAATTCAACCTAGTTAAAAATTCTGCATATCTTAAGCCACTGCTCCCCATTCTCTAGCCTCATTCTACCTCCTGGTAACCTATATTCTAGATTCTATGTCTATGAGTTTACATAGTATAATTCATTCATATTAGTAAAATTCTCCTTCACTTTTGAAGGATAATTTTGCTGGTATAGAATTCTAGGTTGGTCGGTTTTTTCTTGCACTCCACTCTTTGTGCTTGCATGGTTTCTGATGTGAAATCTGATGTGACTCTTATCCTTTTCCTCTATAGGTAAGGTGTCCCCTGACTCCCCACCCCTTGGCCTCTTTCAAGATTTTCTCTTTGTCTTTGGTTTTCTGCAGTTTGAAAATGATATGTCTAGGTATAGATTTTTTGATATTTATCCTGCTTGGTATTTTCTAAGATTCCTGGATCTTAATTTTGGAAAATTCTTGGCCATTATTATCTCAAATATTTCTTCTGCTCTATCTTATCTCTTTCTTCTGCTACTGGTCTTGCAATTACATATATATTATACCTTTTGTAATTGTTCCATAGTTCTTGGATGTTCTGTTCTGGTATTTTTTTGTATTATCTTTTCTCTTTGTATTTCAGTTTGAGAATGTTCTAGCACCATATCTGCAAGCTTATTGAGTCCACTGACAAGCCCATCGAATGTATTCTTCATTTCTGTTACAGGGTTTTTGATTTCTCACATTTCCTTTTGATTATTTCTTAGAGTTTCCATCTTTTTTGATTACATTACTCATCTGTTCTTGCATATAGTCCACTTTTCCATTAATTCCCTAAGCATATTAATCATAGTTATTTTAAATTTCCAAATCTATATCATATCTAAGTCTGGTTCTGATCCTTACTTTATCTCTTCAGACTATATTTTTCCTTGCTTTTTAGCATGCCTTGTAATTTTTTTATTGAAAGCTAGAGATGATGTGTTGGGTAAAGGAACTGAGGTAAATAGGCCTTACTATGAGGGTCTATGTTCCTTTGACTAGGAACTGGACTGTGTTTAAGGTTTACTATAGCTGTGAGTGCTAGAGATTCAGTGTCCTCTGATGGCCTTGGTGTTTTCCTCCCCTGTTGTCTCTGGGTTTCCCTATGAACTCCTTCTTAAATAGATATGTGCCATGCAGCTCTCTCAGGTGTGATCCACTGTTATTTTAGTGAAGTTCTGTTGATGCGATAGTTGGGTGAGAGGGAAGTAAAGCATTCTATAATCTCATGATTGAATCTCAGTCTTTTAGTGGGCCTGAGCCCCTGGGCTGTGACCTTCAGAAGTGTTTCTTACCCCCCACCCCACCCACCATTGGGTGATAAAGAAAAGCTAGCAGAGGCTAGAGTTGACTAATTGCCCTTACCTCCAGTAGAGATGGCTCTAGTAAAGGTACTTTGCTTAGAGAGCAGGCATTTGTTACGGAGAATACTGTGGGCTTATTTCAAAATGATTACTTTCTCCTTTCTATACCCAAAACATGAGAGGATTTTTCTAGTATCTTCACCTTGAGAAAATGGTGGGATTCCTGGAGGTGACTTAAACCCACGGAAGTGTGGAGGCCTCCCTAAGGTGAGGCCCATGGGAGATTCTCACTCTCAAGCTAATCCACAGTCGGCCTTCAGCAACTCATCAAAATTGCCATCCAAGTGTTCCTGCCTGTTGCTGGCTCCAGCAGCCTCTGTTCCAGGTAAGCAGATATCAACTGTGACTCAGGATTTTTGTGTCTCTTCAGATTTTGAGGTGGTGGTTTGCCCTTTGACCTCAGTAGTTGGAGGATCTAAGAAAAATAATTGATTTTCAGTTTGTTCAGCTTTTTCATTATTGTAAGAATGGGAGTGACAACTTCCAAGCTCTTTACATGTCAGAGCTGACTCTGGAAGTCTCTGCTTCATGTATTTTTAAGCTCTGTTATTAGGTATAGAGGCGTTTGGGACTATTATATCCTCTTGGTGAATTAACCCCTATATCATTATGAATTGACCTTATCCCTGCTTGTGTCCTTTGTTCTGGAGTATGTTTTATCTGATATTATTATAGCCTTTCCAGCTTTCTTTTGCTTGGTGTTAGCATGCTGTATTTTTTTCTATCCTTTTACTTTTACCCTATTTGTGTCCTAAATTTAGAGTGTATTTCTTATAGGCAGCAAATGGTTGGGTCTTTTTTTTTTCTTTTACCCGATCTGACAATCTTTCTTTTTAAATTGGGATGTTTAGAGCATTTACATTTAATGTGATTATTAATATGGTTAGGTTCAAATCTGTCTATTTTGCTTTGTTATTTATTTTTCCCATCTGTTCTTTGTTCCTCTTTCTTTTTGTTTTCTTTTAGATTTATTACTTTTGTGATTCCATTTTATCTGTTTTGTGGGCCTAAGTTTTAACTTTTCATTTTGTTATTTTAAGGACTGCTTTAAGATTTACGATGTACAGCTTTACTTATCATATTCTACCTTCAGCTGATGTTATACCACAGCATGTATAATATAACAGCCTTACAATAATATGCTTCTCTTTTCTCCCTCCCCAGCCTTTGTGTTATTTTGGTCATATATTTTACTTTTACATAAGTTATAAATACCACACTACATTGTTATTATTTTTATTTAAACAGCCTATTATCTTTTTTCTCCAAATGTAAGCATTATTTTTTATTTCTTTCTGATCAGTTAAAACATGCATCTTTATATCTTGTTTTCTATGAGTACACAATGTTCTCATCTTGCTTTTTTCGTGAAGGAAACCTCTTGGCATTCTTTCCGTATTAATGATATCTTACTTCTTGACTGCAGCGCCAGCATGAATTCCATAATTTAACAGCTCTTTATTGAGCAACTACTGTGTGCCAGGTATGTTCTAAACTCTGTGGACATGGCAGTGAGCCAACAGACAAGGTTCCTGCCTTCATGAAACTTAAGTTCCAGTGTGGGGGACGTGGTCACACACCATACAATCCATCCAATGTGTACAATCAGTGGCCCTCAGTATATCACAGAGCTGTGCTTTCACCACCACAGTCAATTTTAGACTATTTTCATTGCTCCAAAAAGAAAAACCCCATACCCTAATATTCCCCTGTTACTGACACTTAGCATTAGTCTGGTACCTTTGTTAGAATTGATGGAAGGATATTATAATATTACTGTTAACTGTAGTTCACAGTTTGCATTAGGTGTATTTTTTCCATATACCACCCTGTTATTAACACCTTGTAATGGTGACATACAGTTGTTCTAGTTCATGGAAGAACATTCTTATATTTATACAATTAACCGCAGTCACTGTCAGCAATGGGGTTCACTATGTTATACAGCTCATGTTTCATCCTCTGGCTTTCCTTCTAGTGACATACATGACCCTAAACTTCCCCTTTCAACCACAATCACACACATGCTGCAGTGCTGTTAATCACACTCACAATAGTGTGCTACAGTCACCTCTATTCATTTCCAAACATTTACAGTCAACCTTATTTAAAATTCTTCACAAATTAAATTATCACCTCTCCGTTCTGTACTCTCATTCTATTTCTGGTAACCTATATTCTAGATATTAACTCCATGAGTTTGCTCATTATATTTAGTTCATATTAGTGAGATCATACAATATTTGTCCTTTTGTGTCTGGCTCATTTCACTCATTATAATATCCTCAGTGTTCATCCATGTTGTTGCATGCAACAGGACTTCATTTCTTCTTACAGCTGAACAATACTCCATTGTATGTATTTACCACATTTTGTTTATCTGTTCATCAATTGATGGACACTTGGGTTGTTTCCACCTTTTGGCAATTGTAAATAATGCTGCTATGAACATTGGCATGCGAATGTCTGTTCGAGTCCCTGCTTTCCGTTCTTCTGAGTATATACCTAGTAGTACGATTGTCAGATCCTATGGCAGTTCTATACTTTGCTTCTTGAGGAACCGCCACACTCCCTTCCACAGTGGCTGTACCATTTTACACACCCACCAGCAGTGAATAAGTGTTCCTATTTCTCCACATCCTCTCTAACACTTTAGTTTTCTGTTTGTTTAATAGTGGCCATTCTAGTAGGTAAGAAACGATATCTCATTGTGGTTTTGATTTGCATTTTCCTAATAGCTACTGATGTTGAGCATCTTTTCATGTGCTTAGCCATTTGTATTTCATCTTTGGAGAAATGTCTATTCAGGTATTTTGCCCATTAAAAAATTTTTAAAGTCTTTTTTCTCTGTGCATTTCATTTTGGTTAATTTCTATTGTTATGCCTTCAAGTTTGCTAACATTTTCCTCTTCAATGCCTAATCTGATGCTAATTCCATCCAATGTGTTTTACATTTCAAACATTGTATTTTTTATGTCTAGAAGTTTGATTTGGATCATACATGTGCATGTGTGTATTTATATATATTTATATATCTCTGTCTTCTAACTTTTTTAACACATAGAGTACAATTATAATAAGTTATAATAACTGCCTTCTTGTCCTTGTGTGCTAACATCTGTATCAGTTTTGGGTTAGTTTCAATTGATTTATTTTTCTCTTCTCTAAGGGTTGTATTTTCCTGCTTCTTTGCAGGCCTGGTAATTTTTTATTTAATGCAAGACATTGTGTATTATACCTTGTTGTGTGCTGGATATTTTTGTATTATCTTAAATATTCGTAAAGGTATCGTAAATATTCTTGAACTTAAAAAAAAGCTTTTTCTTTGTAAATAATTATAGATTCACATGCAATTGTAAGAAATGATACAGAGAGATGGTGTATACAATATTTACCCAAGTTTCTCCCAATGATAACATTTTACATAACTATGGTAGAATATCACAACTGGAAAATTGATATTGACACAATCCATAGACTTTATTCAGAATATAGCAGTTTACCTGCACACCCATCTAGTTCTATGCAATTTTATCACATGTGATCACCACCACAGTCAAGATATAGACAAGTCCCATCACAGGGATTTTTAGTGCTACTGTTTTATAGCCATAGCCACCTCCCTCCCTTCTACCATTGCCAACCCCTGGCAACCACTAATCTGTTCTTCATCTCTATACTTTTGCCATTTTAATAATGTTATATAAATGGAATCATGCAGTATGTAACTTTTGAGATCGGCTTTTTTCCCCTACTCAGCATAATTCCTTTGAAATCTATCCAAGTTCTTGTGTGCATCATAGCTCACTCCTTTTTATTCTAAGCAGTTTTCTGTGGTATGGATGCACCACAGTTTGTTTAACAATTCACTTATTGAAGGGCATTTGGTTGCTTCTAGTTCTTGTCTATTACAAATAATGCCTCTATGAACATTTGTGTACAGGTTTCTGTGTGAACATAAGTTTTCATTTCTCCGAGATAAATGCTCAAGAGAGTGATTGCTGGATTATATGGAAAGCACATGTTTGGTTTTGTAAGAAACTGCTCTACCCTTTTCCAAGTGGCTGTATCATTTTATTCCCTCTAGCAACATATGAGTGATTCAGTTTCTCTGCATCCTTGCCATTATTTGGTGTTAACACTATTTTTTATTTTGGCATTCTGATAGGTGTATAATGAAACTGCATTGTGGTTTTAATTTGCATCTCCCTAATGGCTGATGATGTTTTGAACATCTTCTCATTTGCTTATTTGCCATCTGTATATCCTCTTTGATGAAATGTCTCTTTATGTCTTTTGCCCATTTTCTAATTGGATGTTTATTTTTTCACTGTTGAGTTTTGAGATATTCTAGATAGAAGTCCTTTATCGGAATGTGGTTTTGAACTTTCTTCTGGGACATAGTTAAGTTACTTGGAAACAGTTTGATCCTTTTGGGTCTTTCTTGCTGAAATTTGTCAGCTGCAGCCAGAATAGCATCTGGTCTGGGGTTGACAATTCCCCACGACTGAAGCAAGATCCTTCTGAGAATTGTACCCAATGTCTCGTGAAGTGTGAGGTTTTCACTCTGGCTGGTGGCAACAGTTCCATGCCTAGCCCTGTGAGGCACTGGATTCTTTTCCCTCTAATTCTTTGGTTGGGAGCACACTGGGCTCTCCCTCTACATGGTTGCCTAAAATCTTCTGCAAGGCATTCAGCTGGGGCAATGGTCAGGTTTACCTTGTTTGTTTCTTGTCTGGCAGAGATCACTTTCCTTCAGAGACTGATGTCCAGTGTCCATTGTCTCATATATTTTTTTCAGTTCCTTGGTTGTTTCAGGTGTGTGTGGGAGATTCTGGTCCTCTTTAATCCATCTTTGCTGGAAGTGAAAGTATCAGGATCCCCACTTTTAGTCTAAGTTTTTCTTTGTCACTTTGTCTACATTTGGTGCATCTGTCTGTAGGTTCTGGGCCATGATTATGCTGCATCTGACCCTCCCTCCCTCGCTCCTCACAGAAAGACAGCATCACAAACACCCTGAGGCATGATGGGCCTCTGTGCTGATACCACAAAATCCAAAATTGTTCAACTCTTGAAAGAGAGGTGGTTCCAGTGGTGAGCACTCTTGTTTTTTGCCATTTTTTAAACTTTTATTTTGAAATAATTTCAAACTTACCAAACAGTTGTAAAAATAATACAAACCCCTTACAGAGAACCCCAACATAGCCTTACCACCCCCCGATAGCCAGATGCACCAAGTGTAACATTTGTCACCTTTACCGTATCATTCTGCCTATCCATGTATCTACCCATCCATGCATTCGTTTTCTGAACATTTGAGAGCAGGTTGCACACATCATACTCCTTGAACATATGATCCTTCCGTGTACATTTCCTACAAACAAGGATATTCACTTATGCAATCACCTTAAATGCAATATTTAAAGAATTGGATGGAATTGAAAGAACAAGGTGGCAGCATTCCAGAGTTTGGGGGGAGGGTGGGCAAACAGTAAGCCTGCAGAAGTCAACTGAGGCAGAAGGTCTTGGTGGCACAGGTCAATGCTGTGACTTTTGTCTTGAAGTTGTGGAGAAGCCATCTTTTTTTTTTCATCATGCGTAAAATACAGGATTCCCATATATCACCCAATTATTAACACCCTGCGTTGCTGTGGAAAATTTGTTACAATTGATGAAAGCATATTTTTATAATTGTTCCATAGGAGAAGCCATCTTAAACCAGGCATCTTGAAATAACAGAGTCAGGAAAAGGCCTTTTTCTTACCACTCTACCCCCAAGCCATGCACATCCTGTACTGTTGAAATGTGTATTAGGGATGGGTTTGGTTTTAGAAAATATGTGCCCCTTTGTTCAGCAACATGAAAGCAAGCAAGGAGACCCAAGAATTGGAGACCCTCTCATTTCCCTCTCATCCAAAGGAAGAAGGGATTGGGGCATAGAGGATAGGGGCTCGAGAGTGTGGGGAGTTAAGTGGCAAAGTAAGCTCTTCAGGTGGGAGAGATCTGAGTGGGAGTGAGGTCGTGCCCCTATTTATAGTGCTCCTACTCCCCCAGGCCTGGGAAGAGGGGGGACAGGGGCCCCGGTTCTCCCCCCGCAGAGTGGCTGGCTGACACCACCCAGCAGCCGGGCGGCCTTCTGGCTTCTCACTCACATGTTTGTCTTGGCCAAGAGCTGCTCCGGGCTTTTTGAAGCTGATTCCTGTTCCAATTCCAAGGCAAAGCTGGAGGAGACAGAAGATGGACCGCAGAGCAGGGAGCTGAAGGGGCCTCAGATAGGGAAAGAGAGGTGGTTGCCCAGCACGTTGGTGGCTGAGAACTCTGGACTTGGGGTGCTCAACCCTCTGTATCCTGAGGCTTCCCACACGGGCCTGAAATCTCTGCACGTGCAACCACCTTCCTCTAGGAAGGCATTTGAGGGTTCAACGGTGCCCAGAATTGTGCTAGATGAGAAGTGTGTCCCTTGTTCTTGCTTCCAGACACACCCAGGTATGCTCAGACATCTGTACTCCAGCTCTGGGGTCTGGGCCTGCGCGGCAGTGCCCCCGGCCCATGCTGGCTCTCAGAGCAGGCCCTGCTGGCCCAGGGCACTGCCTAGTCCCACCACCACCAGCCCATGATTCCCAGATCTGGGTCAGTGCTGCCTGCCCCGGGGCCCAGCACAGACCCTCCACGTCCTGTTTGGCACAGATGCAACTGGTCACGTGTCCCACAGCTGAAGTCCCCCCTGTTCGCCTCTACCATCTGCTGAGGCGCCGATAATTATTCCAAGGCCAAGTTCACTCCGCCCCATAATGTAACCCAGGCCACAGCCACTTGGGCAGGGGGTCCCCAGCTGGGCAACGAGCCGCCAGCTTTATTGAATTCCCTGGATTGGGTCCGACTAATGACCGTGAGTTAGCAGAGGCAGACTGGATTTTCTGAGAACGGCTCTGAGCCGCGGGGGACTTCCTTCTTACCGGCACCCCAATTCCAGCTCCTCAAATCCCTTTGGGAGAAAGCGGGGCTGCCTCAGGCCTGGAGGCCCAGGCAGAGGGGACCTGAACAGGCTCCTGCTAGGCCTTCGCTTGGGGAGGCCCATTCCTTGCAGCGTCCACCCCACCCTTGTCTCCTAAACCTGCTCACCTCCTCTCGCCTTTGCTTTCTGGCCTCCTGGGCCCCACGGAGGGCAGGACTTGGCCCAGGAGGCCATGCCGGGGTACCGTGGGCCAGACCTTTCCAAGGAGAGGGGTAGAAAGGGTCCCCTCTCCTCTGCCTCACAGAAGCAGATGCTCCAGCTTTAAGACCCACTCAGGGTTGCATCTGCACAGCAGTGAACCTGAGGCCTCTCTCTTGGCCCTTTAAGGACCACCAAATACGGCCTTCTTTCTTCACCTCGCCCTCCCTTTGCCTGCCTGGCCTAGACTGGGCCGCTCCGTGGACAATGACAGGTGTTCATCTCTGTGTGTCCCGAATTAGCACATGATAGGTGCTTTACAAAACATTTGTGGAAGGAAAGAAGCAAAGAGGGAGGTTGTGCTGCGAGAGGTAAGAGGTTTGTTCTGTGCACTCGCGACATGGGCGCCTCTGATGCTGCGTGGGCATCCCCGTCCCCAGGTGTGCGCAGGGGAGACCTGGCTGGTGTGGGAAGTGGTGTCAGCTGTGCTGTCCTGCCAAGACCCTAGTTGTTTTGCTGAGGGTGAACCTGAGGTTGAGTCACCCGGAGTTCACTGTCTGGGTGTGGCTTCCTGTGAGCCGCCCCTAGAGTGGGCCTCAAACCCACCCTGGGAGGTGGGGAGCATCTGGGGTCCCTCCAGCCTCTGGCAATGCTGGGAGCCCCAGGGATGACTTTCTGATCTTTCCGCCCTGAGAAGGGACAGGGGCTCAGCTGCACCCATGTCCTTGGGGAGGGGGTGAAAGGCAGGGGCCCCTGCAGGCCGGCCTGCCCCAGAGGCCAGCTCTCTGCCTGGCAGATCCATCCAGGTGCCCTTCCCCGGGGAGGGAGCCGGGGTGCAGGGCCCGGGAAGGGGACAGGCCTGCCGGATGATGGGGGTGGGCAGCTAAGAGGCCCCCAGAGAGGAGTGTGAGAGAGTCAGACAGACAGACACGCACAGGAGAGGGAGCCAGATCTGAGGGCCTCAGGCCGCGCCTGCTGAGGGAGGGGCCCCCCAAGACTTCAAAGGGCTCCCAGAACAGCTTATAAACAAGGCGGTCTGGCAGGGAGGCCAGCCGGGGTGGGGAGCCCGGGCAGGGAGGCCCAAACGGAGGGGCTGGAAACAGTGCAGGGATAGGGGGTCAGGGAGGTGAGCTGTGGCTCCACCTTGGCTGTGGGACCCCGGGCCAGGCCAGCTTAACCTCTCTGTGACTCAGTTTCCTCTTCTGAACAATGGTGCTCACAGCAGCAGCCCCTGGCTTCCCTCCTGGGGCTGGGGTGAGGGTCAGCAGTGACGATGTAGGTGAAAACGCTGTGTGGGCTTGCAGCCCTGATCAGATGTTATTTATTATTCTGAGCTGTGTTTGGTGGGAGACTTGGAAGGGCTGAAAGGGAGAGCTGGAGTGCGCTAGGGCCCATTCTTCCCTGGCTGCTGTTTTGAGAGGACTTGGAGGGCGATGGCCAGGGATGGGGCCCTGGGAGGGAGAGGCCTGTGGCCGTGGGCAGGACTGGCCGGTCTCCACCGTGCTTCTGACTGTCCCCCTCTTTCCACCCCCTTCAATCCTGAGCCTGTGGTCCCAGGTGACTCCCCAGAAATCAGCTTTCTCTCCCCGGATACTTGTCCTTGCATAATGGGGCAGCGATGATTTTTCTCTAAATTCCGTTTAGAAACGTGTTACCGTCCATTTCCCTTTGAGACATCAAAGGACGCTGTGCCCTCCACCCGCCGTTGGCAAACCACATGCATTCGAGCGCCGTGGAGAGGCCCCTGCTTGAGCAGCTGGAACACGGGTTTATAAAATTACGGGGAATTCAAAGCAGCCGGCGTCGCCCGCTGTCTGGCTTCATTACTGGTACCAGCCTCAGAGGGAAGTTTATTCCAATAATTTAGGGGATTAGGATCTGACACCCTTCATTAGCTATTTGACATGAGCAGAAAAGACAGACCCTGCAGAATGACCCACGGACTGGGCAGGGAGAAAAGTGCACACCACCCAGCTAGGAAGAGGGAAAGTCTGCAAGGTGGGAAAAAGAATTGTGTGGTCTTTTTACAGTCAAATTATCTGGTGAATGATAGCCCTGAAGGGGAAAGTGGGCCCAGCGAAGGCGAGGCTCAGTTTACCCGTCTGTTAAGTGAGAGCAAGGCCAGGAGCCTCTAAGGTCCCTTACTGGCTCTGAGGTGAGCTGTGCCCAAACATCTACTGTCCCGGGGACATATAGCAGCCCAGTTACTGGTTTGTGGTTTGGCCTTGAAAAGGTGCTCTTTCTTCTGGGGATCTGTTTCCCCACCCCTCCCGGGGATCGAGTGACCAATGCAAAAGTACTCAGCCTGCTTGCTTTTCTGTGGCATTTCAGACACAAGCCATTTCCTGCCAAACAGCAGAAAACTTGCCCCCGCTCCCTGGCAGCTTCTGACTCCCCCCCCCACCCCCCCACCCCCACGAATACAGCTCCTGATGTTTCAAAAATTTCTTGTCCAGCCTGTGAAAACCAGGGTTTGGGCTGTGTCTTGACAGCAGTTCTGACAGATGGATGGGGGAGGGGGTGGTTTCCAAAGGCCCCCACCCACACCCAGGCAAGCTGGTTTCCCGGCTTCCTGGGTTAATGTGGAATCGCAGAGCTGTGCAACCCAGGGCCAATCACCTAATCTCTCTGTGCATGCGTTTCCTCAACTCTGAAATGGAGGTACAGCTTGTGGTGGAGATTAAATGAGATGATGCATTTAAGGAAGCTCCACAATGAAGAGCTCTTATGATTGCTATTACTGCTTTCTGCGTGAGACTTTGGGCAAGACACTTGCCCTCTCCGACTTTGAAACGTCTCTGCAAAATGGGGGGAAATGAGACAAAGCCTGTAAAGTGCCTGGCACTCAGGCAGAGCTCACTAAATAGCAGCCATTACGGGCATGGCCAGGGCAGCTGGCGGTCTGGCTCAATCTTGAAACACTGTTTGTGGGTAGGTTTTCTTGGAGTCGACAAGTGTGTCGATGGAGGAGCAAGGAATGTGATACGTCCCAGCAGCCGGGGGGAGCCGGAGCATATCTGGTATGTGTCTCTGGAATGATTCGGGGAAAATTCACCAAAGTTGGGAACTTGAGACGCTAACTGCCCAGGACAGAGAGATACGGAGCTGTCCGTGCATGTACCCCACAAAGGGACCAGGTGCCGGTTTGGGAGTCAGCTTACAGCGCACGGCACCGCTCGGGCCTCCCTGGAATGGCCGTGAACTTGTTGTTTTTCCACGTCATTTGCTCTCAAATGTACTATCGGTCCAGGGGATGCTAGGCCGGCCGGCGGCTGCAGGTCCCTCCAAGTAACAAGCGATTGTGTGTTCTTTCGAGGTGGCCAAAGAGGAGGAGGGGGCCCAGCCTTGAGGAGGTGGGGGAAAGGGAAACAAATTCCTTCTTCACAGTGAGCTTGCATGTCCTGAAGCCAGCTCCCCTCCAAAGCACAAGCCATCTCTGGCCCTCGAACGGGTTAAAGGCCTCCTGGAGCTCAAAAACAAGCAGGTGTCCCACCGTGCCAGATACAGCCGCCTAAACTGCTTCCAGCTTTTTTTTTTTCCCCTTCTGCAACAAGTCTGCGATCAGCCCCGGGACAGAGGAGCCAGCAGCCTGCCGGTGACAGGAGTCAGGTTAGCTCGCTCCCCCTCGGGTGGCGCGCCCAGGATATAAATCCAGCTCGGGCCCCTGCTGCGGCTCCTCTCCCTGCACACTCAGGAGAGGGAGTTTCCTTCCAAAGACCTTTCTTTTATCTGAAGCGCACAGCCCAGCAGGCTGCACTGACTTGGTGGAGGCGGCCACGGCAGCTGTGGCAGCGGCGGTGAGGAGGCCTGCTGGGGTGGGGAGGGGCAGGTGTCTCGGGCCCCCCGAGGAGCAGAAGGCCCTGGTGGGCCCCAGTCTCTGGCGCCGGTGCAGGGGAGGTCACTGGCCGCCGCGGAACCACACCATGTGGGCCCTGGGGGGCCGCCGGTTCTGGTCCCGCTGGGGGCAGGTGGCGACACTGCTGCTGCTGCTCGGGGCGCCCCTGCGAGGCCTGGCCCTGCCACCCGTCCGCTACTCCCACGCTGGCATCTGCCCCAACGACATGAACCCCAACCTCTGGGTGGATGCACAGAGCACCTGCAAGCGGGAGTGTGAGACAGACCAGGTGAGTGTGTTTGTGAGGCCGCCAGAGGGTGGGCGATGCATGCGTGTCCTGCAGGGTCCAGTCCATGTGGAGAGAAAGGCAGTGCCAGCTCTGTCCCTCACGCTGAGGCCCAGAAGGAGCGGCAGGTGTGATGCCCACGTGCATCAGGGCCTGGGAGTCCACGACGTCCTTGCCTCGGGCTTGCCTCGGGTGGCCACGAGCGGGCGTGTGCCAGGCGCATTGCGTGGATTGGTGCAACACATCCGCGAGGTGGGCGTCGGCATCCACTTACAGGTGAGAGCAGACACTCGGGACGGCGCCAAAGTGGCAGGAGGGCCGCAGCCAGTGATGGAAGGGCCCTGACCCTCCAGGCCGGGGTAGGTTTGGGCCCTGACCTCGAGAGCAGACAGGCCAACAGCCAGGGAAGCAGAACGGTTCCGAATGGACTCTCCCCAGGTGTCCTCTCTCTGGTGTCCCCGGGAGGGGACCTGCCAGATTCCTCAGTCCCCTCTCTGCTCTGCGAGGCAGGGCCCTGCACAGGGCTCTGTTCCAGGGCAGGGATCTCCCAGGGACAGCTCTGGAGCTTCTGCCCAGAGGTCTCAGCTCCCAAGTCCAGGTCCACTCGTGACCCCTGTGCCCAGGGGGCAAAGGGTCGCTGGCACCTGGCACCTGCCCTGGGCTGGAGAGCACAGAGGTGCCTCAAGGGGGAAGGCCTCTGCTTCACGGTGCCCAGAGGACAGTTCTCAGGCCTCTCAGGCCAGACACTGCCAGTGGGTGATGGCACTGCCAGAGAAGGCAAGGTAAGGAGCTGGGCAAGGTGGCGGAGTGCCTCCCACCCCTGCCCACCCCCACCGAGGCCATGCCATCAGTCACTGTGCTGGCAGGGAAGCCTGTTTCGGTGGTACCGTCTACCTGATAAATGAGGTGGGCCTTGGGGATGGCAAGACTCCAGTGGACTTTTTGTGTCTTGGGGAGGAGGGAGCTGTGTGGGGCTGGGGATTCAGACAGCCTGCAGGTACGTTCCAGGACTTTAAGCAAAAAGGATCCCCTGTAGGTTTCCTGTGCCCAGAAACATTTTCCCATCGCCCTCACCTCCCAGCCCTGGAGGGTCTTCCTGGGCCACTCTCTTAAGGAATGGAATAACCCTCTAGCTAAGAAGCAGCTTCTCCTGTCGGCTCCCAAGCTGAAACTCCCCGCGGGCTCCTCTCCCTCAGACCCCCACTCTGCCGTCTGCCCATCCGGCCTCGAGGCCTCCCCCGGTGTGGCCTGGAAGCCCATGCCAAACGAGGGCTGCAAAACAAAGTCCCCATTCTGAGCCGAAGGGGGGAAAACAGTAAACAAGTCGAGCAGGCAGGCTCCGCGAAGCCGGGGCGGGGGGATAGCCCCCCTCTAGGCTGATGTGGAATGTCAAGGAGGCCGAAATAAAAGTCGAACGATAAGAGGCCGCCCCTGCGTGGGGAGTAGCTCACAGCTACTACCAGGCTGAGGATTAGGCCTGTTGCCCGCCTGCCCAGTGGGTACGATGTGTTATTGTCGAAAACACCACATGAAATCCTTATTTGTGGCTCCGGGAGCATGTTGCTAATTTCAAGGAATTAAACGAATGCTTTAGGTGGCTCCACAGAAAATCAGGGGGGATTACGGCCTGGTAAGTCCTCGCTGACGGCCTTGCTGACCTTTGCCACACGGGATTTTTTTTTTCCTTCTGGCTTTTCCCCATGAAATGTTCCCCATGCTGGAAATGGGACCTCGGTCCGGTTCAACCCTCAGTAGCGAGACCTGGCGTCTGGGCCTGTCCCACCGGTCCTCATGCCCGGCTCTCATCGGAGCCTCTGTTACTGAGCTGGGTGCTGGTCCCCTCGAGGGGAAGAGAGGTGCACAGAGCCTCAGACAGCTGCCCCAGTGGGTTCTGGCTTCTCCCTCTCAGTGCGTGGTGTGGCTCTTCAAGCCTGCAGGGCACGCTGATAGCCTGCATCCTCACCCCCGTGGAGAAGGTCAGAGCATCCTCACTCCCGAGGGAAGGAGACAAAAAGACGGGCTCACGCGTTCAAACCAGGACTTCGTTGTTGGTAACTGTAGGATGCAAAAGGAAAAACACCATTTCCAAATCACACCCACGTACCGCTTGGCGCCCTTTTCTACCCTTTCCCAGTGGTGGGAACTTCCCAGAGGCCTCTATGAGCCTCCTCCTCGTCTGTAAAATGGTCATAAGAAAACTTCACCTCCTAGAAGTATGTGGCCTGTCTCCTCACACCTGCAGACGCATGACTTTGGGCAAGTTACTTAAATCTCAGCGCCTCAGTTATCATCACCTGGAAGGTAGGGTGATGGCCATGCCCCACCTAGTAGGCCTGTGATCAGCTGAAACAGGCGGTCAGATGTGAAGTTCTTAGAAGAGGGCCTGGCACGTGGGAGGTGCTATGCGTGTGCTAGCGACTGTTATTAGAACATCTGTGATTAGCATGTATTAGTTCTCTTCCCCCTTCCCCAGGGGCATAAGAGTTGGGGGGCCTGGTCTCTCTTCCTTCTCCTCCCTGCTCAGGCTTCTCTGCTTGCCTCTTTCCAGGAGTGTGAGACTTATGAGAAGTGCTGCCCTAACGTGTGTGGGACCAAGAGCTGTGTGGCGGCCCGTTACATGGACATGCAGGGGAAGAAGGGCCCGGGAGCCATGCCGAGTCAGGCCACGTGCGACCACTTCATGTGCCTGCAGCAGGGCTCCGAGTGCGACATCTGGGACGGCCAGCCCGTGTGCAAGTGCAAAGACCGCTGCGAGAAGGAGCCCAGTTTCACCTGCGCCTCGGATGGCCTCACCTACTACAACCGCTGCTACATGGATGCTGAGGCCTGCTCCAAGGGCACCACGCTGGCCGTCGTCACCTGCCGCTATCACTTCACCTGGCCCAACACCAGCCCCCCGCCGCCCGAGACCACTGTGCGCCCTACCACGGCCTCCCCGGAGACACCGGGGCTGGACGTGGCGGCCCCGGCCCTGCTCAACCACCCCGTGCACCAGTTGGTCACCGTGGGCGAGACGGTGAGCTTCCTGTGTGACGTCACCGGCCGGCCCCGGCCCGAGATCACCTGGGAGAAGCAGCTGGAGGACAGGGAGAATGTGATCATGCGGCCCAACCACGTGCGCGGCAACATGGTGGTCACCAACATCGCCCAGCTGGTCATCTACAATGCCCAGCCCCAGGACGCCGGCATCTACACCTGCACGGCCCGGAACAGTGCCGGGCTGCTTCGGGCCGACTTCCCGCTGTCCGTGGTGAGGGGCGGTCCGGCGGCAGCCACCCTGGAGAGCGGCCCCAACAGCACAGCTTTCCCTGCGGCTGAGTGCCTCCAGCCCCCCGACAGCGAGGACTGTGGCGAGGAGCAGACCCGCTGGCACTTCGACGCCCAGGCCAACAACTGCCTGACCTTCACCTTCGGCCACTGCCACCGCAACCGCAACCACTTTGAGACCTATGAGGCCTGCATGCTGACCTGCATGAGTGGGCCGCTGGCCGTGTGCAACCTGCCAGCCCTGCAGGGGCCCTGCAAAGCCTACGCGCCTCGCTGGGCCTACAACAGCCGGCTGGGCCAGTGCCAGTCCTTTGTCTACGGTGGCTGCGAGGGCAATGGCAACAACTTTGAGAGCCGTGAGGCCTGTGAGGAGTCCTGTCCCTTCCCTCGGGGGAACCAGCGCTGCCGGGCCTGCAAGCCGCGGCAGAAGCTGGTCACCAGCTTCTGTCGGAGTGACTTTGTCATCTTGGGCCGTGTCTCTGAGCTGACCGAGGAGCCTGACTCGGGCCGTGCCCTGGTGACGGTGGATGAGGTCCTAAAGGACGAGAAGATGGGCCTCAAGTTCCTGGGCCGGGAGCCACTGGAGGTCACCCTGGTCCACGTGGACTGGGCCTGCCCCTGCCCCAATGTGACGGTGGGCGAGACGCAGCTCATCATCATGGGCGAGGTGGACGGCGGCATGGCCATGCTGCGGCCTGACAGCTTTGTGGGTGCCTCGAGTGCCCGGCGGGTCAGGAAGCTGCGTGAGGTCGTGCACAAGAAGACCTGTGACGTCCTCAAGGAGTTCCTGGGTGTGTCCTGAAGCCCCCCACCCCACCCTGGCCCCCACCCTGGCCCTCTTCTTCCTACCCACCCCCAGTGCCCCTCAGTCAGTCAACTGGGCAAGGTCAGATTAGACAGTCTTGGGCCATCAGAGGGTCTCGGATCAATGGCTGTTCTTTGGGTTTTAAGGGGTCCATATCTTTCTTAGCTGAGGTGGCCAAAAGGAGAAGTCTGTAGATATGTCAAGTGATTCCTGATGACAGGTTCCTCCCTTTGCTGCCCGCTCCTCCCCCTTGGCACCCCCAGGCAGGATTCTAGAGATGGCGGCCGTGTGGAGGCTGTGGGGATAGTGGAATGAGTTGGGTTGCAATGGGAGTCGGTGGAGGGAGAAAGGAAGGCCCAGGAACTCATGTGGACAGATCAATCCACTTCATGTTGAGGGTGGTGGGCAGAGGGGAGCAGGAGGCCTAGCGGGGGCCGAGTGGAGGCTGCTGGGCCAGGGGCCTGGGGTCAAGGGCCGCCGGCGCTTTGGTCAGGTTGGCCCCGCAGGACCTGAGGCTGCCGCGGCACCAGCAGAAGACACATTTCTTCTCCTTGGCTGTGTTGGTTCAGCGACACAGGGCCATTTATTTACGCTCAGTGGACATTTTCTGAACACTTCCTGAGTGCCAGGTGCTGGGGCCACGGAGATGTCCAGGTCCCAGGGACCCCAGAAGCAGACCCACAGCTGGCCCCCCTGTTGGAAAGGAGGTGGGCTTCCGTATGCCCCAGCTTCCTTGGACAGAAAAGCAGATGAAAAGCCCCAGGATCCGTTTTGTAGGAAGGCAAAGGAATAAGCAAGAAGAGAGGGAGGAGGAGGCAGGCCTGGGAGGAAAGGTCTGTTGCTCGATGCTGCCATCTGGCGGTGGCCGTGGGCAGGGATCCGGAGGGAGGCTCCTGGCGAGGCCAGGAGGCAGGTCCCCAGCCGTGGCAGGTCGTAGGTGATTTTTTGTGTTTCCAGACTCCCTATGTGGGCCCGGTCATGCACCCCTAGATGGAGGATTTGAGGAACCCACTGTCAGCGCTGCATCTGCCCCAACTCTGCTCCTCAGCCCTTCATTCTGCCCAAGCCCCCCCACAGCTGAAGAAGGTCACTGTGGGGTATCCTCGATTCTTCCTCAAATGTAGGGAGGAAGATACCAATTAAAAGCTCATAGTATCAGTACCCTTCTTGTGTGCTTTGTTTGGGCTAAGACGTGCGTGTGTGTGTGTGTGTGTGTGTGTGTGTGTGTGTGTGTGAAGTAGGGTACTGGCATTTGCTTTGGTAACTGAAAAGTGAAGTCTGGCTAATGGGACTATATTTGGGTGACTGAGGGACATTCCTGAGATGTGACCCACTTTGCAACACAGAGGCCCGGGAACTGCGGGGCTCGGCAAAGCCCTGTGAGTGAAGCACAAGAAAGCGAAGCTGGGAGAGGCGAGGGGACTTGTCCGAGAAGGGTGGTGGCATGGACCCGGCTCTCCGGACCCATGCTTGCACACTCCTACCACCTCCTACCAGGGTTTGCCAGGCAGGGAGTCCAGGCCTGGCCACACTGGCTGCCCTGTGTTTGCAGGGGAGAAGGTGAAGGAGCCAGGAGTGGGCAAGAGGGAGAGCTGCCCAGCTGCAATGCCCTGGGGGATGTCTGGGGGAGGCCTCAGCCCATGAAGACTCTGGGTCCGAGCCCCATGAGTGCCCAGAGCATGTGGCTTGTTCCTGATAATGGGGACAGCAGCGCCTTTGGCCTGGGGAGGCCCCTGGCTGCTCCCCTCCCTGGGAGGTGTTTAGGAGCCCTGTAGCCATGGCATGTCCCACGGCTTGTTCCCCGGGATGGGAACCAACCATGCACAAGAGCCACGGGTACACTTCCCTGGGTCTTCCTGGGCCCAAAGAAGGAATCCAGGTCCAGCTCAGCCCATCTCACTTTAGAGAGAATTCCTACAATCAGGGCAGGAGGAGGGAGCCAGGAGTGGGCAGACAAGGTGTTCCCGAGTGGGGAGCACAAAGCTTAGCCACCAAGATGGTGAGAGCACAGGCCGCAGTCCCTCCTCACTCCAGCCAGGAAACCAGGGAAGCCGGGGTGTGCCTCCTGTCCTGTCCTCAGAGGCCTGGGGACATTCCCTGCACCTGCCTTGGCCCGAGGTGCCTGAATAAATGGCACATTGCCTTAGAGTGTGAGGGGGTAGAGGTCCACACACGCACCCCTGTCGCCTCCCCACTCCCTCCCGCCGAGGCCTGTGTGGGACCTGGACAGCAGGCCAAGGTCGCTGTGCTGCTTCCCGGAGGTGTGAGGGCCTGGGGAGTCCCATCTCAGCACCCCCCCCCACACACAGACACACACCAGCTCGCTGACCACTCACAGCCCCATACCTACTGTCCTTCTGAGCCTCAGTTCCTCCTTCTATAAAACAGAGGGTGGTAAGAGCACTTCACAGGGAACTGGGGACAGTGACCCTCTAACTTCGTAGAACTGGGAAACCTGGAGAACCCAGGGCTGGCCCGTGCTCCTCCTTGACTTCAGCAGCCCCCTGTTGGCAGAGCAGGCCTCCCCCAGGGCCTCGGTGACCACACAGCTATTTCCATGTGTTTTATTCTGTTGCTCACAGAGCACATAAAAACTGAGAGGCCCACAAAGATGGATCTTTTGGGTAAATTTTTACTGTGGTAACATATATACCACATAAAACTTTCCATTTTAACCACTTGCAAATATACAATTCAGTGGCGTTAATTACCCACACGGTGTTGGGCTCCCATCACCACCATCCATCACCAAAACCCTGCCATCACCCCAAACAGAAACTCTGCACCCAGTGAGCAGTAACTGCCCATTCTCTCCCCTCCTCCCCGCCCCTGGGACCCTGTTCTACTTTCTCTCTATGAATTTACATATTCTAGTTAATTCATTCAAGTGAAATCATATAATATCTGTGCCATGTAGGCTGACTTGGGGTTCAGAAAATATGGGCACTTAGGGGAGAGGTAATTTAGATTCTATTATAATATCAGACCTACTAAATGACGTTTATTCTTCCAGCCTTAAAACCAAGGCTGAGTCTTTGTCTGTTGCCCCAGAGGCCCATACAAGGCCTGGCATCTAGTAGGTTCTCAGGAAAGGTGGAGCTGATTTCCCAGGGCTGGGCTGCCAGGCTGCCTTTCCTCAGAGGTTGGGGCCTGGCTTGGTCCCCAGGGCAGAGGGGAGAGTCCTCCTCGGCCGGCTCTCTGGGAGCCGCCCCTGCCTGTCTGTCCACTCGGGACACTGGCCCCCGCCCTGCACCTGCTCGGCTCCCCCTCCCCACTCTCCTTGGCCCCCAGTCCTGCTCTCCCTTAGCCTCTTTAGAGCCTGGTCTGGGCCTCTGGGGCAGGGCAGCTTGGCTTTTTCCACCCTCCTCCCTCCGCCTCCCCCAGTCCTCCAGCCTCCCAGGATACTCTGCTCCATTGTCTGCCAGCTGCTCCACAGTCTGATGTCACCTCCTGGACCACGGGGCCAGAGAGCAGGGATGGGGGACAGAACCTGGCTAGGGAAGGGGGAGAATACATACACGGCCACAATGTGACTTCCTTGGGCAGGCGAGAACGCCCTCTGTCCAGCTGCGCCATAATTCTAACAACATTGAATGAGCGCTTCCTATGTGCCAGGCACTGGGTATCATCTCTTGGAATCTTCATTGCAACTGTATGAAAGAGATACTAGGTTGGCTGGTATTTTACAGGTGAGAAAAATGAGGCTAGAGGAGGGAAGCAGCTTGCCCAGGATCACACAGCTGGTCAGTGGTGCAGCCATGATTTGACCCCTGGCCATCTGCCTTCAGAGCTCTTATCGCTCGTGTTACCTGGCTCTCCCATGTGCAACACACACAGACACACACGACACACATCTTTCCCTCCCTGGCTGGGCCGTATGGAGTCCAGCCCTCCCATTAGGACCCCAAACATCCCCAGCACCTGCCCGTCAGCTGTGTGCACACCCACCCAGGGCTGCATTACCACCTTGCCACGTGCACGTGACATGGCATTTCCATTATGCACACAGCAGCTGTGGCCCAGATTCCTGAGCGAGACGTCAGCCTGTGCCGACTCATCCTTCAAGACTTGACTCCTTGGGGAAGACTTTGCCGGCCCCCAGGCTGCTTAAGTGCTCTTCTCCAAGCCTCCATCCCGCTCTGTCCTCACAGGGATACCAGATCAGTATAACTGCCTGGGGGTTGGGGCCCAGCTCACAGTGCTGGGGAGGGGTTTTTTGAAAGAATGGAGGACCCTAGGACTAAGAGCCATGTGACTGCTGCACTGGGTGACAGCAAGGCTCTGCAGGTGCCTCTCCACCCCCCAGACCTTCTTCTCCTCCTCCTACCTCCTCCCCGAAGCCTTCCTCTTATTCTGGGGAATGTGTGATTAATACAGGCAAGTAGGTGGCAGGGTTCCTGGGCCCTATTTTGGAGGCGGCCTCATTCTGGAATGTTCCCTGAGGTCAAATGACGCTCCTGCCTCTTTGGCTGGGTCAGGAGGAAGAAAGATAAACCTCCAGCTGGCATCCTCCTGAGGGAGAAGGTAGGGTGGGCAGGTGGGCAAGTTACCGCCCCTCTCCTACCCGCCTCTCTGGCTCCTGAGCCCCTCAGCTCATCTATTTCAGGGTCAGCTTGGAGTCTCTGTGCCACGCCCCACATCACCCAGGGACATGGAACTCTGGCATCTGGATCTCCAGCCACACCCTGGCCACCCTCAACCCCATTCAGACAAGTGGAAAACATAGCTCAGCTCTGACACTCTTTTCCTGGGTAGACAAGGGTGAGGCTGGACTCTCCAGAGGTGGGGCTTCTTGCCGGAATGTCCGTCAGAGAGGAGGCCTGGCGCCTGGGTGCTCTCCACCCTCTTCCACTTGAGGATAGGGTCAGTGACCTGACAGGCTGAAGATGTGCCCATCTGGATGGCTTGTTTTTTGTTTTGGTGTGAGAGACCTGTCCAATTCTGGCTATAATCTAAGAGAGGGCAGAGGATGGGAGTGTTTGGTCTCCTTTTTGCATGGACACCAGGAAGCAGAGAGGGGCCCTGGCAGGAGAGAAGATGGGTCCCAGAAGAGAAGGAGTGGCCATGGGAGGGCTAACAACTCCAAATCAGCCACTTTACATTGTCCAGTTTAATCCTCACAACCACCTGTAAGCTAGATATTATGTGGCTATTTCACCCTTTGACAGATCCCACCCGAGGCAACAAGTTTCAGGAGGGTAAAGACCATATGTGCTTTGTTCACCTCTATACATGCAACATAAGGCCTCATCACAGAGGGTGCTCAGTAAATGGGTGTCGACTAAATAAAGGAATGAGGCGACCCTATGGACCTTATGAAGAAGAGATGTCCTTGCAGGTATTATTTTCTCTATTTACAGATACTGACTCTGAATGTTAAAGGAAACTTGTCTAAGGTCATGGGCCTGATTAATGAAATAGTCAAGAATCAAACCCAGATCTGACTTCAGTGCCTGTGCTCTTTCCTGGGAGCCTTTAAAAAAAGGCCGAAGACCCCAAATGGCACCTCTCCTCCTAACAACCCGTTACTGCTACTTCTAACTGGTCCTTGACACTGAGAGTGCCAAGACTTTACAGAAATGTTAAAAAGCTGTGTTCTCCAATATAGTAGCCACTAACTACTTGTGGCTTATTTAAATATGAATGGATGCAATTGAATAAAATTTTTTTTGTCATTGTCTCTTTTCTTTGTTTTTTATTCGATTTTATTGAGATATATTCACAAACCATACAGTCATCCACAGTGTACAATCAATTGTTCACAGTACCATTATATAGTTGTGCATTCATCACCACAATCAATTTTTGAACATTTTCATTACCATACAAAAACAGAATAAGAATAAAAATTAAAGTAAAAAAGAATACCCAAAACATCCCATAACCCCCATCCCTCTCTATTATTCATTTACATTTTTTTAATCTTCATTTTATTGAGATATATTCACATAACACGCAGTCATACAAAACAAATCGTACATTCGATTGTTCACAGTACCATTACATAGTTGTACATTCATCACCTAAATCAATCCCTGACACCTTCATTAGCACACACACAAAAATAACAAGAATAATAATTAAAGTGAAAAAGAGCAATTGAAGTAAAAAAGAACACTGGGTATCTTTGTCTGTTTGTTTGTTTGTTTCCTTCCCCTATTTTTCTACTCATCCATCCATAAACTAGACAAAGTGGAGTGTGGTCCTTATGGCTTTCCCAATCCCATTGTCACCCCTCATAAGCTACATTTTTATACAATTGTCTTCGAGATTCATGGGTTCTGGGTTGTAGTTTCATAGTTTCAGGTATCCACCACCAGCTACCCTAATTCTTTAGAACCTAAAAAGTGTTGTCTAAATTGTGCATAAGAGTGCCCTCCAGAGTGACCTCTCGGCTCGTTTTGGAATCTCTCTGCCATTGAAGCTTATTTCATTTCCTTTCACATCCCCCTTTTGGTCAAGAAGATGTTCTCCGTCCCACGATGCCAGGTCTACATTCCTCCCCGGGAGTCATATTCCACGTTGCCAGGGAGATTCACTCCCCTGGGTGTCTGATCCCACATAGGGGGGAGGGCAGTGATTTCACCTTTCAAGTTGGCTTAGCTAGACAGAGAGGGCCACATCTGAGCAACACAGAGGCATTCGGGAGGAGGCTCTTAGGCACAATTACAAGGAGGCCTAGCCTCTCCTTTGCAGCAACCGTCTTCCCAAGGGTAAAACCTATGGTAGAATACCCAAAACATCCCATAACCCCCATCCCTCTCTATTATTCATTTACTTTTTGTCCTCATTTTTCTACTCATCTGTCCATACACTGTATAAAGGGAGTGGGAGCCACAAGCTTTTCACAATCACATAGGCACACAGTATAAGCTGTATAGTTATACAATTGTCTTCAAGAGTAAAGGCTACTTGGTTGCAGTTCAACAGTTTCAAGTATTTCCTTCTAGCTATTCCAATACACTAAAAACTAAAAAGGGATAGCTATATAATGCATAAGAATAACCTCCAGAATGACTCTTGACTCCATTTGAAATCTCTCAGCCACTGAAACCGTATTTTGTTTCATTTCTTTTCTACCTTTTGGTCAAGAAGTCTTTCTCAATCCCATGATGCCACTTCTGAGCAACAAAAGAGGTTCTCTGAGGGTGAGTCTTAGGCACAATTTTAAGTAGCTTAGCCTCTCCTTTGCAGTAACAAACTTCATGAGGACAAGCCCCAAGATCAAGGGCTTGGCCTTCTAAATTGGTAGTTCCCAATGCTTGTGAGAATATCAGTAATTCACCAGCTGGGGAAGTTTAATATTTCCACATTTTCCCCCAGTCCCTCAAGGGGGCTTTGCAGATACATTTTCTCTTCACAAATTACCCTGGGATGTATGGGGGCTTCACGCTAACTTGTACAAACCATCAGATTTCACTCTGTATTCAAAGTTCCATGTAATTATGGTGTTTGAATACACCGACAATACAAGTTAAATTATATAGTGTGTTACCAAAAAACATAGATTTTGTACCTAATAAACATGTTTTCCTTTGGTCTCACACAGAAGTTGAAGTTTTAAAACTCCATCGATATTGTCCTTTACTCTTTAGTCTGATTTACCTTAGTTCTAATCAAGTCCATTTCATTCTCTAACTGAAGTCTGATTTCTTTTTCAGACTCTTTAACATTTGCTGTGTGGGGTAATGCTGACATTCATAGCTGCTGGATTCGGGCTCTGAGTCACACAGACACCCAAAGTTCCAGGGACAACCAGGTTGTACACAAACAGCTCAGCATCTCAGAATTTAGAAATAGCTCTTACAACTCAGGAGTAGATGTCACTGCTGTAAGAGCTTACAATTTAGGAAACTTTTCAATAAACCTTCCCCTGATAACCTGTGCTTTCAGATTCAATTCTCAGAGTTTGCACATTATAGTTGGTCCATATTACTGAGGCATTATATTTCTGGTTTATTTCACTCAACATACTGTCCTCAATGCTCATTCACCTAGTTGAAGCTTTTAAAACTTCAGTTCCTCAGTCACACTAGTCACATTTCAAACACCACACTTCATCCTGGACAATACAAACAGAACATTTCCATCATCGCAGAAATTCTATTGGACACTGCTATTGTAAAGGATTAACACGTCATTCTTGATTTCTGGGATCACACCAGCCTAAGGGCTGGGAAGGTGGGGTGCGCTATCTGTGAATGTCTTTAATTCCAAGCTCCTGCCCTGTCAAAGACTCTAGAGATTCCCTCTCATTTAGCCACTGCTGGAATTTGTTCCCATTGGTCCTACTGCCAACAGTACTACAGGGGCTCTTGTTGTTACCCCGTTGTCTCAGGACCCCCATCTCAGCCTCAAAGTCCCCTCACCTTTTCTCCCAGAAGGCTAAGAGGTCTTCATGCAAATAAGGGTCTTGATGGCCCTCCTCACTATCCTGGAGTTCCTAAGGAGGTGTGCAAATTAGTACACACACACCCACACGCACATCCACCCACGCCTCCACACACAGCACCAACACTCATGGCCCTCAGGGGAAGAAAGTTTCACCAGCTTTCAGCTAACATCCTAGAGAGGGCTGCCGACAGGAAGGAGACAGTGGAAACTGAGGCAAGTCCTCTCACGGCACAGCACGGTGCCCACGATGGCGGCTGAAGTGCTGCCTAGCAGCGGGCCAGGTCCTCAGCTCCTGAGACCCCCAGGCTGCCAACTTGTTTCTGGTGTGGAAGTGCTGACTTGAGTTCTAAGAACTATTTTCCAAGTGGTCATTCCCGTGATAATCTAACTGCATGTGCCTTTAGGAATAGGCACCAGGTATTTTAGCCCTTGGGGTCCCCAAATTTCAGTGGGTGGCCGTGGAGAAGCAGGGCTCTGGAGTCAGACTGCCTGGGCTTGAATACGGGTTAGGCATCAGCATCCCCACCTAGAGAAGGGAAGAGCAGGGGCCACACGGTTAGGTGGCTGGGACGACAGAGATGGTCCACGAAAGAGGCTACGCAGCATGAGGGGCAGAAGCAGAGTTGTGGGGGTCGTGACCAGATCCCTCAGGACCTCCCTTGCTCTGCCCCAGGCTGACATCTCTCTGACTTGGTCTCTTTCCTTCCACTGGAACCTTCTCTCTGTGACCATTGCTGCCCCTCAGAAGTAGCCTGTCCTGGGCCTGGCTGGGGGCAATTGCTGTTGCCCGTTCCTGCCTGCGGTTGCAGCAAGAGCCTGGAGGAGACTAGTCCCTCCTGGCACAGCTGGGGTAGGACAGTGAGATGGCAACAGGTGCTGTCTCCTTTCATGACGAGGGAAGAGCCTGGAGAACAGCAGTTGGAGAGGAGAGAGGGAGCTCTCTGGGTGGTGTGGCTGGGGTGGCCCAGAGAGCAGGTGAAGCAGAGTGAAGTGGTGAGGATGGAGCCTCTGCACCTCCGTGGGGCCCTAAGAACACTTTCCACCCCTCATCCTGGTTCCACCCCCTCAGAGCACGGAGCTGAGCTCTGACTGACTCCCTGTTTCAAGTGCTGCTTCCCATCTCAGTGCACCCCAAGGAGCAACAGAATAAACGGGAAAACAGCCTTAGGACTCTGGTTTGATCAACAACTCAGACTCAAAGAAGTCTTCGAAATCATCACGACCAATCGCTTCACCTGTGACCCTAGCACGAGAAGCTGGTATGCATGGATGAGTCGAACGCACCCTCAGTGAGACTTACACAGATGGCGACCAAGCCCCACTGTAGGCCTCAAAGGTGGCGGGAACCCTTTACCGATTAGATGCGCTGGTGGCCTACGATCTCATGAAATACTTACAACCCTGCGAGGTGTATATGATTTACCTCCATTTAATTTTCTTCCCATTTAAGAGACGATGAAACCGAGGCTCAGGAAGATTGAATACTTTGCCTAAGGTTCCTGGCCAAGCATGGACCCCAACCTAGGTCTGTCTATGTGACTCCAAAACCCATGCACTTAACCATGTGTATATCTTCTACCACGGATTCAAGAATATTGGAGTAGGGTTTTCTCTCACCTTTGCTTCCTCCCTTCTCCTTTTGCTAATCCACCAGGATTACTTCCTAAGGTTCTCATCAAAAGGCATGTTCAAGGCCAGCTGACTCTCCCTAAGTAGGATCTGCCACAGGCAGAGAGAAAAGATCGGGAATTCAGGCCCATTCTCGCAGAAGAGAGAGTTCAAGTTACCCCATGTGGGGAAGAGGATTGTGTTCGATGCTTTTGCGTAGTTTACATAATCCTCACATCAACCCTAACAGGTAGGAATTTTCGATCCCCTTTTCAGATAGGAAATCTGAGACTGAATAAATTTAACTACAGGAACTAGCTATTCTTGGCCAACTTGCCAGGTGAACTCACTGCCCTCCCCTACGTGGGACCTGACTCCCAGGGGTATAAATCTCCCTGGCAACACAGCCTATGACTCCTGGGGATGAGCCTGGACCCGGCATCGTGGGATTGAGACCATCTTCTTAACCAAAAGGGGGAAGCAGAATGAAACAAACTAAAGTTTCAGTGACTGAGAGATTTCAAATGGAGTCAAGAGGTCACTCTGGTAGGCATTCTTATGCACTATATAGATGTCCCTTTTTAGGTTTTGGTGTATTGGAATAGCTAGAAGGAAATACCTGAAACTATCAAACTGCAACAATTATATAACTATGTAGCTCACATGGGGTGACTGTGTGATTCTGAAAAGCTTGTGGCTCACACTCCCTTTATCCAGTGTATGGATGAATGAGTAGAAAAATGGGGACAAAAACTAAATGAAAAATAGGGATGATTTGGGTGGTTTTCTGATTTTTATTTTTTATTCTTATTCTGATTCTTTCTGGTATAAGGAAAATGTTCAAAAATAGATTGGGGTGATGAATGCACAACTATATGATGGTACTGTGGACAGCTGACTGTACACCACGGATAATGGTATGATATGTGAATATATCTCAATAAAACTGAATTAAAAAACAAAAGTGAGCTTGGGATTACAAGTCTAACTGACCCCAAAGTCCACAGGAGTCGGTTATTGGGAATGTTATCTGGAGGCTTAATGAAGCCCTCTACACTACAATAGAGCATTCTTACTTGGTTCTTAGTAGTTACCAAGGGAAAATTGTGCAGCCAGTCTTCAGTCCCTGCTGGTGAAGTTGGTGTGAGGATGGATCAGACACAAGTGTTTTATTCACCAGTGCAGGACCCATGCTTTGCAGAGCAGTGATGTTCTCTGAACAGTCCCAGGCTGCACGAAGGAGCTCAGCCAGCTTGTTGTGGCATTTTCAGTGGCTGACAGAGTGCTCAGCCACGAGAGAAACATAGGGGAACCTGGGGAAGTGACCCAGGGGAAAAGTTATTGGTGCTGTTAACTTCTGGCGTGGAGTTACACAAAACTTTCCCTCCAAAGCCTCATCCTTTAACTTATGCTCAAACTGGACAGTATTGCAAGCATCCAAAAAGCCAAACTGGAAAATGGAACAGCTGATCTCCACAGACTCATTACCTTGGCCACAGGTATGGTGTAGTGAGGGGGCGGCGAGTGGGAATGAGCTAGGGGCATCTCAGTCCGGGCAGTGAACACATACATTCCATTGACAGCAACTTCTGGAAGGGTGGTATCTGCTGTGAACCTTGACAGTTACGACTCAAACAGAAAACAAAAAGAAGTTTGTCACTAAAGGTAGGAAAACCAACGAGATGGCCCCTAGAGGGAGCTTCTAGTCTGAGGAGGATTCCAGAATAAGCATTAAACAGAAAAAGTATCTTTTCAAAGTCAGGAATTAGAGCCACCCCTCTTATACAACCTACACCTCCCCCCCTCACTACCACTACTTCTTTGGATTTTTTACTGGTTCTCCTCATCCTCAGGTCTGATAAAGAAGTTCTAAGTCATTTCTCTCTCACATGTCCAGTGCAAAGCTTGGAATACTGAAAAAAATACATTAAAATGTCAAAATTCAGAGGCAACTTCTCCCAGGAGTGATGGGTTGACAGCAGAGCTTACTTCTATTTTCGATTTCCTCTGCTTTTTTCCTCAAGGGTTACCACACATTCTTCCCACTGTGAACCTATCAGATGAAGAAAAAGAACCAGGACCAGGTTTTTCCTCTCAACCGGCTGTTCCTCCACCGGGGCTAGGAATTTGAGGGGGCCCAGGCTTCCCAAAGTTCTTCCAGTAAGCAGCTGACACATTCTTCATGATTGCTAACTCCTCCCTGATGCAGACAGAATTCCTGAGATGGCCACGGTCTCTCTTTTATGTTCATTCCTCCACATTTTCCCACATATTATGATTATTTTGGCTTGTGTGTGAGACTGTAAGTTCCTTGAAAGATTCTAAAGGTTTATATCACCACCGCCTCCTAACCCAGTAGATGCTAAATAATGTGTTGAGTAGATAAATACACCTTGTTTGAGAAGGGTGTATTTACATCTCACTTTGAGAAAGAATTTAGGGACCCAAATGAAAAATGAACCCTGAATGAGTTCTTGAGTCGACATCCCCCTTTTGCTATCGCAAGTACTGTTAAAGCCCAGGACCCAAGATTTCGGGGGTGTGGCGTGTCTGTCGTTACTTCTCACATAACATGATCACCCAGAGAGCAGTAGCGATGTGGATAAATAAGACCAGCACGCAGCCCCAAAACTCATATCCCACTACATTATGTTTTTGCAACCAATTTCCCGTTCCTAACTGTGCCTGGCAAAGGCTGCCATTAAAATGAATTTGGTGTTGCTGAGCAAAATAACCACTTACAGGACCATGCTGGGTGAACAGGGGACAGAAACTTGGCATAAAGTGTATTTTAGATAACTTCTACATAATCAAGTGTGGCTCTTTTATAAAGCCTACCTAGTGAGGCCAACACAAGAGCAATGTGTGTAATGGCTAAGGGTCATGGACTTTGGAACCAGAATACCACGGCTGTGTGACTTTGTCACAAGCTCCCTGCTTCCTTTTCTTCATCTGTAAATGGGGAAAACAGTACAACCTTCAAAGGATTGTTATGAAATTTAAGTGAGTTAAAATACGTAAGTGCTTAGAATGCTATCTGCCACGTAGTAAATGCTATTACAGTGTTGGCTATTTTATCACTGAGTTTCTGAGAGTGTTTATTCCCTTTGGACTCGTGAGAATCTATGATACTCAGTGTCAAAATCATTATCATCCAAATAGGCGCATGCAAGGCCCAGGAGCAGCTCCCTACCCTCCTTCAAAGTCTAGAAGAAAACACGAGGTCATCAGGAAGTTGCAATGTGCCTGGATGAGGGGTACTTGTCGTGGGCCTCAGTATTTCTGCAAAGCCTCCATCAAGGGAAATCTGATCTCCAGGGCAAGCCCCCAGCCAGTTTAAACAGAGGTTCCCTCTTTTCACCTTTCCTAGAGCCTGAAGAAAGAGGCAAGCAGAAGAGACATATCCTATGGCCCTTTCTGCTTGTTGCCAGACCTTTCTCCTCTGGCAGAGGCTCCTGGGGAGACAAGATCTTACCTCCATCTCTCTATTCTTCTTACACAGAACCTGAAAAGTACTTTTTACTTCTGTGGTTCAGATAATAAACAAGAGTGTCTTTCCAAAAAACATTTCTAAGTTACCCCAAAAAAGTTTCTTTCCTTTCTTGCAATCTTTTGTAAGATAAAATCCCACCCCCCTACCCCTGCAACCAGGTAAAATCCTCTATAGCCATGTGAAAACTGGGTTGTTCTCAAAAGTTTTTTTAGTTAAAGGGCCTCTAGTGGCACCTTAGTTTCTAGAAAGGCTGCCCAGGGATTGCAGCTATTTTATGCATCGTATTGAGAGCATTTAGAGATCCCCATCATGTTTCCTAGAAATAGAAAGGAGTTGGTAGAAACTAAGTCATGCAGGGTTCTACAGAACTTCAGAATGACAGGTAATTTACAAAACAAGGAGAGTTCTTTTTAGGAAAAGAGCTCTGAAGGCAGTAGGCAGATCTGGGTAATCAGATTGAAAATAGGCATGCTCACTGCAAAACAAAAACCACAAAAAACCCAATCTCCATGCTTACTAGAAATGATGGTGGTGGAGGGGTGGCAAGGAAGAGCCATCTGAAAAGAGTATCCGCATTTAATTTAAAATAGAAAAGGGCTTGTGCCTAGGAATTACTGAACCTGTGTCACAGGGTATCCAGACCCTAGACTAAAACAGACAATATTTGCAGGGTCCTATGATTCCATTTCTCAATTCTCTTCTATCATTACCTAAAAGTCATCAATTTATACTCACTTGCCGGAAACCAAGCCAGGCTAATGCCATATCCATACTTGTCATGCTTTCTTCCTGGCCTAAATGAAGTACAAATTTGTTTAAAATCAGAATTTGGTTTTGGGGGGTGCCTCACAACCCAGCCTTCGCACTCCAGAAGAGGCTGTGGCTCCATATGCTTCCGGCTCTCTCACAGCACTAAGGAACAGAAAAGGAGACTTCAAGAGCTGTAGAAGGGCATGTGGAGAACCAATGTTTAAAATAGCTGCAACCTGATGGCCGAGAAGGAAGTCTGTGCCTGACTTTAACATTCAATGCCAAAAAAAAAAAAAAAAAAAAACCACCCAAAAACAAAACATAAAAGCAATGTCTAGCTCATTTTGTTAATGTGGTTTTCCCACAATTATGTTTGAAACACTTAGGGAGTGTATAGACAGAAGGGATGTGACCTAAGATGTATGCCAAGGTTTGTCTAAAAATATTTTACACCTGTTCTCTGTTCTGCACACTGGTCATATTTTATCTGTGAAGTAAAGTGCTCATAATGCCAGACGGAATGTGTTTCTCCTTCCAAGTCCTCAATATTTTTCCCTTCTGTAATGCAAACCTCCTCTTCTTTTCTACCTGCACTAAAATAAAGCCAGCACCATTAGCCATATGAAGTATTTATCACCGGAGCTACATTTTAACTACTCCTGTTCCTAAGCCAGTATTGTTTAAATAGGAAAAACCACTTCAATATTTTTCACAACAGTGTAGACACTTTAGCAAACATTTTTGGCTGCCCCCAAAAGGAACATTGTCAACTTGTACACTGGGTTTGAATCAACTTGCTGATTGTATGAAAAAGAATGCTGAAATGTTGGTTTCTTTCAGTGCCTCAAAACTAGAAATACAAACTCAGAGGAATTCATTACTGAAATAGGAATAGAATAGCTTTTAGGATATTACTATAGATTTACTTTTATTCCCTATTGATAAAAATAACTGACTAGACAACAAAATGTTGCTGTAATAATACAATTATGGTCTTCATTTACTTTTCTGATTTCAAAGGGCAGCAAACATGGGTAAAATTCTGGACTTCATGGCTTCTAAATCCTCAGCCCCTAGGAACACACGTTCCATTAGTTCATCTACTGATGGATTCTTCATAGTAATGTGATTAGTTCCTCATAACTCCCCAAGGAAGTACCCTGATGTTCTGTGCTCATTTTGTAGATGAAGAAACTGAGCCATGACTCAAATGACTTAATATGTTTAAGGAATTAGACCCATAATTTCAAACAGACTCCAGACACAAGCTGCCTCCTGATTAAGTACTTTCTTCTAAGGTTTACTTGTGAGATGATAAAGTAATTCTCTACAATATAAAATCTTAAAACTCAAATATTGAGAAATGGTAGTAGAGGTTTACTACTTACAAGTCAAATTCCCTGAATAAGACTCAGCACAATTTAAACCACCCCAAATGCATCTAATTATGTTCAGCACTATTCGGTCCAATCCAATTCTAACCTAACCCCAAAATCGAAATAGTATCACTTAGTATAAACAAGATTTAATCCATACAGAAATTATATAAATTCTCCCAAGCAGTTTTTAAAATGAACTTTTCTGTTTATTGTGTAATTTAAACACATTCCAAACTAATAGCAACACAAAAGGGAATGTAAGTTAGTCCATAATAGCTTATACTTCTAAAATGTGATCACTTTTATTTTAAACCAAAATATATTTTGATTTTTCTAGAATGGCTTTCAGAATCAGTCTGAAATACGAGTTACATGGTTTCCTTAATGTTTTAAAACAAAAGCAAAAAAGACCATTTATCAATATCTATACATATTAAAATTATGTATTACAAAGATTTGTCTTACAGTTTTCAAAGGAATTCAAAAACAAATCATAGGTACTATAAACACGTTGTTGAAGACTACTTTGGTAACAGCCTTTCCTTAGATGTCTATCAATATGCACACATAAGCCACAGGGAGTTAATGTCCACAATTTCACTTAAAAGTACTGGGGCCACTAAATCTATAGTCCTTATTCAGTCTGAGGGAATCATCCAGGGGTTCTAAAATGAGAGGTAATTTATATGATTGAATTAAGACAACTAACAAAATTAGAGCATTGATAGAACTCAATGACTTTTAAAGATATTTCTAGATAGCCTATGATTATAGTTTACAGTCAATGGAAATATAAAGTATCAAAGCATCACCATGACTTCTGAGCATGTGTAATATAATAGCCTTCCACTAGACTTTTCTCATTAACACTCTTGTAGGCAGTGCTAGCTTTCGTAGAGATTATATAGGTCATGTGGCTAACACATCAAAAATGGTTTCTTTTCCACACTTCAAATCAGAATAGCAACTAATCTGAGGCAACATAACAGAGTGGTTAAGACCATGAACTCTGGAACCAGACTGAGTTTGAAACCCAAGTCTGCCACTTACTGGCTATGCAAACTTGGGTGAGTCAGTTAAGCCCTCTGTGCCTCAGTTCTCCATCTGTATACTAGGTTAGAACTATGCTTGGCAGCAAACAAAACAAAACAAAACACAAGAGTTGTGCCAATTTTCCAATTGTATGCACACAGATGAAATTGATCCATTTAAATAAGAAGATAATATCCTAGGAGTATGTGCATATACTACTGTATATAGGATAAAGTATATCCTAATATACCACAAAAACAGAAGAACTCTGGTCTCAAGTCACCTCCTGGGACAAACTGATTAAGCATCAACTGACAGGCATGTTAAATATAACAGGTCTTACTCAGCAATGACAATCTTAGGTATTTGCCTTCTAATAAGGCTGTTTTCCTCTTATCTGATCTTGCAGTAGTATTATTCTGCTTCTTACAAAAGCATGTTACAGTCAATCAAGGATGTGTTTGATGTGCTGTGCCTATGTATTTGTTTGTGTCTGGAGAGGGAGTGGAGGAAGGTCTATGACCAGCATTTTATTAAATTAGCCTAAGTATGTTCAAAAAGGCACATTTTCATTTTCTATATATGTGACTGTACCTTATTTTTAAGTCCTGAAGATTTGTTGATTAGCTATCAAAATGTCCATACTTAAAACACCTATATAGGTGAATGAAATGAACACCAACACACATTAGAAAAACATTTTAAACTCAGGGGCACCTTTATTTTTATTTTTGAAGGCTAAGTAGTTAAATAATCGCAGCAAATAAAGGAAGACTTATTGTTAAAGAGGCATTTTGACTGAAGAAATCCTACATTTGTCATGTATTGGTTAAAGCTATTCAGGAGATTTAACAGTATACCTGTTTTTGAAAGAGGTAAGGCATGGGCCATAAAGGAATATACTAAACCCAGAAAACTACTTTTTTGGCTTATATATTCTTCCTTGTTCATCAATAAGTTATGTAATTTACAAGGCAGCATTTTGGATACTAACATAGGAAATGTCCTTGGAATTCAGAGGCTACTATAGTATGTACAGTTAACCTGAGTCAGAGGGATGGGAGAGATCTATTAAGATTAACTCATCAAGCTGTCAGCCAAAACTGTCTCCACACAGTCAAAAGTGTGATGGCACTGTGGGCAGAAAAAGATTTGGGACTAAGATGTAAGCTTTTTTAAGAAGTGCTGGACAAAAGCACCTTTTAAAAAATTTCTGTTCCTAATGAGCATAAAGGCCATGAGAACAGAGCCTCTGTTCACTTAAAAAAAAAAAAATTAATGTCAAGGACACTAAGCTCAAATCAACTAACAGTTTTCTGAAAACCAATCAAGATAAAATTTAGTTAATCCTTTTCAAGTGCTAAACTAACATATGTACCAAGATTTTTTCCAATATGTATATTACTAATCTGAAACATATTCATACTTGTATTAAGCTAAACATTTAAAATCTGAATATACGTATTAATGTTCCAGATTTTGTTGCAAATTTGATTGTATACCCACTGGCCAGCTGCCTTAATATTCTGATTTGCAAACAAAGTAAGTAGACTCGAGCCTTTTTTCATTTATAAAATGGCAGTTTTCTTCCAAGTTAAGCCTATGATCACCTCACCAAAAAGTAGCTCACAAACTAGTGCTTAAAACCATTATCCTTACTATTCTCTTACAGCTATTCAAACTTTGTAATCAGAATAGCACAATTGATCTTGTTGGCAGGCCAGATCTCTGCCAGTTCCACTCACTATTCTAATACTTCTTCACAGCCCCATTCTGTCCACTGAAGGACAAAGCCTCACCATGGTGCTGCAGGAACAGCTTAGCTCTGTTATTTCCAGTGCTTGTTTCCTTAAAACTTTTTATTGCTCTCAATTGCATGAGTAAGTGACAAAAGGCTTTTGTAGCCTGGTGTCCAAAGAACTCATTTAAGACCAAACTTATTTCATTGGTAACCTAGACAGAGCTGGTTTCTAACTATAAAAGTACAGAGAAAGTTATTTTTTTTTTGTTTCCAAGACTATTTTTCTCACCAGTACCAAGTCAACACTATATCAGTGGACATTTAAACAGTGAAATGACTCATAATTTTACTTTAAAAATAGTCTCTCTGCCTTTCAACTCCTTATCATAGTTTTAAAAAACTCCATCCTTATCAAGCCACTACAACTTGACACATCAATAATAAATCAATTTTAACTCCCTCAAACCAGCAACTTAGATACCTACTCTCAAAATTAAAAATTTTATTTTTTTTGCTGGGAAAATAAACACAAGGCTAATGTTTAGCAATCTGTCCAACCTTGAATAAATTATCAATTCCCCAGCTACAAACAATGATTGAATTTAAGTGTAAGGATTAGTAAACAGACCCAAATCTCTTCTTAAATAGTTTGTCAGCTACTTTGTCCTAGGCAAGCTTTCTGGGCTATTCATCTCCTTTGCAGAAACAGAAAACTGACCCAATAGTCTCTCTCCGTATACATTTCAAATAAACTCTCAGATTACATGAGTGAATTTCATTTTATCACCTGACTCCTAGATGTCAGCAAGACACATTCTAAACCCTATAAAATAAGGTTGACCAGCCTTAACATCCCATCCTCCTCATTAATAGAAAAATCTTGAGTTAAAAAAATAAAACTGTTCCAAGCACTGATCAGGCTATGTAGTTTGATAGGATTGTGGAACCCAATATTTGGTATCCTAGTAGAGCAACGGCTTTGCATTATTCCTTTGTGACATTCTTGGAGTCAGACCTTTCTGCATCATTAGCATTCACAACATAAATGCAGAGGTAGATCTTTAGCAAAAACTTAAAAACAAAGACCACAAACAGGAATTTTAATTTTAAAGAATTTTAATACAAACTTAATATAAACTATTTCAGTCCCTCTTAACATGTAAGACACTGACTCAAAATACTTTTATACCGTTTTTTTCAAGTATTGCACAATATAGGTACAAAATTAATATTTACGATTACATTTCCTCCATAATATATAGCAAAAATCTTTAAACCTTTAACAGAAAATACATTTTTTTGAAAAAGCAAATATTCGTACATTTTAATTCCACCACTAAAGGAATATCCTGTACACAATTTTTAGAATAGTTGATGTCTTTAAGATGGATATTTTACAATTTCAGTAAAAAAAATACAACATGAAGCTGCTGCTGTCACAGATCACTGTAGTAAAAAGATATAAATGCAATACCATGTCGTAGAAACAATATATATATCCTCTGATATTTTACAAACTTTGTACTAAATTAAATTATACAATTAGAAAAGACCAATAAACCCACTTATTAGTGCCAATTTTTTATAAAAAAAAAATCAGCCATGTCCTTGCTATATCTTAAATACTGTAAGAGGCCATATCTGATAGTATACTTTAAAATATACAGTCAGTATAAAATAACTTTGTGCTTGGTTGGCAAATGAAAAATGATGCATGTTTTATTTTTGTAACCAAGCTTCAATGTATCCTTACTATTATAAGCTTAAAAAAAAAAAAAAATCTCAAGGGGGTGAAAAAAAATCCCCTTGGGCCCGTGCATTTTAACTCTTACATTTTTTTTTAGTTAGCCATAACAGGCTGGAATTGCTGGTTAGAATACTGCATGTTATTTAAACTAAAATTCAAGCCATCTACAAAAGACTTCTCGTTGAGGCCTCCATAGGCCGCAAACACATCAAAGGCATTACTGTACTGGAGAGGACTGAGGTTAAGGGGGCTGTCACCTGGGAACATTCCATTGGTACTACTACCTTGACCCTGCATATTAGGAAAAATAAATTCCTTGGCATTAGGAGAAAGAGCAGACGTTTTTTTCTGCTGCTGCTGCTGCTGCGGTGGTGGCGGTGGCGGCGGCTGGGCCGGCTGCTGTGGTTGCAGCTGCTGCTGGCTCCCCAGGCCAAGCCCATACAGAGAGTGCATTGAGGAAGAAATGGCTTTCTGCTTCAAGAGGTCATTCACATTCAAGCCGAGGTTGATGGGAGAAGTGCGTGCAACCTTGCTGCTACGACCGCTATTCTTCATTTTGGTAGAGCCGAACTTGGTGGCAGCAAAAGTGGCAGTGGTAAAGGTTAAAGGCTGAGTGGATCGGGGCATGAAGGTAGGGCTTACAGCAGCAGAGTGACCAAAGGGAGGCGACGGAGAGCTGGACACTGATGAGGCTGGGTCACTTATGGGCATAAAAACCTGGGCCTCTGGGTTAAAGCTGTTTTTGATCTCCTTATCCAACTCACATCCGTTTTCATTATTATCATCCACATAAAGCACCTTCACTGGTCCCTTCTCACCAATTTGGTAGGAAACTTCAAATGGGTCGATCCAAACACTAAGATCCTGTGGTAGGTTGCCACGAACATCATCAATGTCCAAACCGCTCTCTTTGGATGCTTGTTCAATCACTGGGTCTACTTTCTCCCCTATGTGTATACACCTAAACCCTGATCCTTTGTATGGCTTTTCAGGATACCAGTGCCCTTCATATTTCTTCTTAAGAAGTCTTTCAAGCTCTTCACCAAAAATGTTGACACGTCTCCTGGGAAGCTTATTGTACAAATATGAAATAATAAAATTGAGTGCTACTTGGATTTCAAGCTGCATAGCTGCTTTGCCACAAAGTTAGATTTGTGTTTCAACTCCCCCACAAAAATAAAAAAGTGTTCAGTTTGTGGCAGACACACAAATTTTCATTCAAAGTGCTGGTACTAGTAGATTATTGTCCTTCACCTTGAGTAATCTTGTTCCTTTAAGAAAAAAACAAAACAAAACAAAAGCAAATGTCCACATAAGATAAATGTAATGTAAACCTCAAGACCTTTTTCTTAACTCAGAGTAATTTCACTTTTGAAAATATCTAATAGGCTAGAAAGCCTGAAAAATATAGTAGGTACAAAATAAAGGAATATGCAACAAAACAAATGTTTATTAAAGTTCAAAATCTCATGGGAAAACTTAGGAGTTACAATACTATTTTTTAAACCCTATTATTTACTTCCTCTTTCTGAATAGGACTCTAAGAAGACAAGCTTCTCCAGAAAATGTAAAGTATCCCTTTTTCTTCTCTCAATTCTCACAAGAATATCTATGGGAAACTACTCAGCAAGCAAACACACACACACATGTGCACACACATACACACACATACATACACCAGTTTTAGAAGTTGTTCATAAATTTCTGATCTTATTAACCAATTTAGAAGACTTCCTATATTTCAGTTCATTTTGGATAGGACTATTTAAATCTGCTTTATTTGTTACATTTAGAAATTTGAGAAGGTAGGAAAATTATTTTAATTTCCAAAGCACGTGATACTAAAATTTAAGGTACTAAATACTAAATAATTGTCATCCTAGTGAACAATAATTTTGAACCAAATCATCCTATAAAGATGCATTCTTAAAAATATTCTTATATATATATACTAAGGCCACACAGTGTAATAAAGGAGCTTCTCTGGGCTTTTTCTTTTCAGTGTGTATTTGTCTAGATCTGAAAAATCCTCTTCAGCAGCAAGTATAACAAAAGCAACAATTAATTTCAAAACCCTATTGATTGTTCTGTTTAAAGGGCAGGGTATCTAAGTTTTATCCTGATTTTTAAAACCGCCTCCCTCCCTCACGATAAGAGAGCAGCCGACCCGGCTAGTATGATAAGGTCGACCTTTAAACGTTTGCTGGTTCAGCACTGGGTGGGGGTAAGAAAAAATCAAGGGCAAACACAAGATATTTGCAAAAGGGATCTATTTGTACACTGAGGGTGATTAAAAAGGCCATTTTAAAATCAAGCTGGTATTAATCCATCCGTTCCATTTTCCATATTCGTGGTGACAAAGGGAAAAGAACCCTTGGCTGCCCCCAAACCACAAACACTTTCCAAGCCAAAGCCCGAGTGCTGGCAAAGGCAGCTGATTAAGCCAAATCGCTTGAAGGTGCTGCAGACCGAAATTCAGGCTCGGTGGAAGGCAGTTTTAAAGCGTCGCCTTAAGACAGGAGTGTGAAGAATTACATAAACAGCCAGTTGGATCTCATTAGATTTCTGCTCACAGCGCTCGGAGCCCAAGCGCTACAGCAGCAGCAGCAGCAAGAGGAGGTGGAGATGGTGGAGGTGGAGGTGGAGATGGAGGTGGAGGAGGAGGAAGAGGAGGAGGAAGAGGAGGAGGAGGAGAGCACAAGTCTCATCGCGGGAGGAAGACCACGGAAAATGGAAAAGCGACCTCTCGGGACCAGTCGGCGGGAGCTGGGGGCCGGACACCGGGCAGGTCAGGCTGGGGGCCCCAGCGGAGTCAGGACACCGCTCCCCACCCCTCCCCCCGCCGTAACCTGACCCGCCGTTCCCCGCCCCGCCGCTCCTGGGACCCGGCCAGACCCCGGGAGAGCACCGGTTCCCAGGCACCATCTTCGGCGGCGACGGCGCCCACAGGCCCCGACCAGCGCTCCCCTCGAGCCCGCCGATCCTCCCGAGCGCCCCAAACCCCGATGCCCATCAGCTTGCCTGGGCCACCCTTCCCCGGTCACCCGCCCCGGCCCGGGCCCGACACGCCCGTCGGCCGAGCCTCCAGCTCCTCTGAGCGCCGGTGCCTCGGGAGCCGCCTCGGGCCGGGTCTCAGGAGACCCTCCCCGCAGGCCCCAGCGGCCGCCCCTCCGCGCCCCGGGCCACAACGCCGTCGTCCCCGAGCCCGGAAAGGCCTGGGGCTCGACGACGCTGCAGCTCCCAGGCCAGGTGCTTTAGCCCCGGGCCCCGAGCTCCTCGCTGAACCCCACCCGCGCTCCCTCGACACTTACAGGCTGCTTCCACCACAGACCCGGCCGCTGGGCAGGGAAAAGGGGACAGCAGGGCGTGGACACGGGAGGTTCGGGAGCGGTGAGCTGACTGCAAAACGACGACCCGGGGTCGTGGGCCGGCGTGGAGGGCGGCGGCCTCGGGGCGGACCTCAGGAGCTTGCCGTCTTATGGCTCGGGGTGATGTGGGCGGAGGCCAAGCCAGCGCGCTAGCTTCTCAACACAGCCCGGTGCCCCGGCCCAGCGTCCCCGTACGCGTTCACTCCGCGCCGGGCCAGAGCTCCGCTCCTTCTACTGCGGCGCCCGCCCCGCCTCTCGTTTTATAGTCTCCGCCCTGTCTTCCCTCCCGTGGGGGGCGCGCGCGCCCGTGCCGCGTCACACAGCTCAGAGTGGCGTAACCATTCCCCGCCCTCCGCACCCGGCCCCCAGCCCCTGCCGCCGGCACCGCCCCTGCCCTGCCCCCCGATGCCATTGGACAAGTCCCGCCTGCCAACGTCCTGACGGGCAGCGGAGGGCCGGGTTCCAGGATGGCCAATGAGCTGAGGAACTGGAGTGACCATAGGCGGGATTAAGAGAAAACTTGGAAAGGGATTGGGGCAGAGACGTGCCAGTGAGGGCGAGAAGAGCGGGTGGGGTGGGGCAGCTGACCCTGGGTCCAAGCGGAGAGCGCCGAGAAGGGGGAGGGGAGCGAAGCAGATGGCGAAGCGGCCGGGGGAGAATAGGGAGGAGAGCCCAAGGGCCCGGGAGGAAGGGGAGAGTTTACAAAAACTGTCCTACCCGGGTGGGAGTGTGGCCGAGGAAAATCCCACTCGTGGGCGAGCTACCAAGTCGGCCTCCAGCCCACCCCAGAGAAGTCTAGAGAACGGGCGAACCGTGACAGGGACTCGTGCATCCGATTAATTAATCACTAATTACCTCAGGGGCCTAGGTTAACTGTCACCCAGAGAGTGACAACTGCAGAACCCAAAGCTGCCATGCTGGGCTGGGGGTGGGGAAGGGAGCCCATCCTCGCCACACCTCCCGCCTAAGTGACAGTTTAACTGCCTCCGGGTTCCCACATCAGATCTCCCCGTGCGACGCGGCAGCAACTCAGAGCTGTGGCTTGAGACTGTAAGAATTACATTTTATTCCCAGTGTTCCACTCTAGGCCTCCGTGCCCAGGGTGTGCTGAAACGGTGCCAAATTGCGTATGTATCTAAGTATACAGGTGCATGCGTGTATTTCAAGGGCCTACTTTACCACACGTACACACAATAAACACGGTTTCTTCCTCTGAAGTGCGTATGAGATAATTTTCGGTTGAAATATGTGCGGTAAATAGGGTGTGGAGAGAAAAGAATTCAAGGGGGACGGGTAACCTGGAGGGCGGACCTTTTTTCACAACCTGCAGCAGAGAAATACACGAAGTTACACTGGGCGTGGAGCCGAGCGTCCCCCTCTGCTAAAAATATTACTCACAGGTAGTAACGACGCCTGATTGGCCTCGCGTCTCCCTTAGCAACCAGGCGATTGGTTGTCTGGTATCCAGCAGACAGACGTCAAACTCGGACTGGGAACAGGGGAAAGTCTTAGGGAAGGGAGGGGGAGAAAGAGGCAATGAATGAAACGCCCGTCTTTCGGCCTTCCCCTTTCCCCTGCACTCCAAGAGCGCTTCCTGGAAAAACAACAGTTGGGGTGCCGCCTTCCCCTCGAAACTGAGGGGCTGGCGCTCTCAGCCTGCCATGAGGAAATTAACAGCAACTCCATGAGTGGGGTTTCCTGGGAGCGGGCCTCTGTAGACCAGCTGTGCTCCTCAGGCACAAACTCGCTTCACGTGTTAGGCCTAGAGCTTTTCGCTTCACGCATAAACTGGATGTAGCCTTTTCCTCCATCGTGATAATGGTGGTTTCCTGCCTCCCTCCGCGCCCCTCTCCTTTTAGAAGGAACTGCTTTAAGAGGGGATGTTTCTGAAGTCCCAGTGTGAGTGAGAAGGAGAGGGGAGGTGGGAGTGTGGAATGGGCTGAGGATGGGGGGTGGTCAGGAGGCTGATCTCATGTTTATTGCACAGATTCCTAAAACTCAGGGGGCGTCTTTTAAGAACATACAAGTTTTACTCAGACCTTAGATTCTCATTTTTCGGTGTTTGGGTCTTTAGTCGTAAATAAAGAGTGCAATGTAATTGTGAAAGTCTGGCAAACATTTTAAATTAAAATGCTCCTTCATCTGCATCAGAAAGTTTTATAACATAAATTATTTGTTCTGTATTTTCTTCTTTTTGCTCATCTGTATTTTCTAGTTTTCTGTGATGGACATTAATTCCATTAGTAAAAAATGAATTATCTTTAATTTTATAAGTAGTTGAACACAGAAATTGCAAGAAACTAGGATATTTTGGGAATGACTTACCAGAAGAAACACTCTTGATTTTTCATGTGTTGCAGAAGCATAATTTCTCTTACCATTAAACAATAGTACTGTATCAAACATACAGGATTGCAAAACCATGTGTTGAGCCATGTGTCTTGATTTGTGATTTGGAAAATATATCACTATAATTAGGGAGCATATTAGGCTTGGCTGAGATTACAATTTCTAACTAAAGATAGACTAATAGTAATTTTTTCAAGCCTATCTATACTTTTCAAGCATTTTCTAAAGGGAAGGCAGAATCCTAGGCTTAAAATATGAGCGCAGTCATCATAAGTGCTGATTAGACATCAATAACAGTAGATGGAATTTTAAAATCCGAAATTCAGTTTTGTCTAAAAGTAATGACTTACTGCTATTCAGCTGCTCAGGAGTATGAGGAGGTTTCAAACAAAATATAAATACAAACACGCACGCACATTGAACCAGTGTGGTATACTGGAAAAAGCATTGAAATCTGGAGAGTGAGTGACCTGGGTTTCACTTTCTATCAATTTTTTATTTCCTTGCCTATAAAAATAGATTAGATAATTTCTAATATTGCTTTCAATAAAAATTCCACATTTAAAACTTGATGCCCCTAAGGTAGATAATATAGTTCTTTGTCAAATATAGATCGCAAAGAAAAGGGAAACCAGATTCATATCCTTGGAACATTGCCAGTCACAAGGTATAAAATTTCCTTTATTCAAGTTCTGTACTTTAAAGGACCCCTTCATATGGCTTATTACTATTTAACATTTACTTTGGGATTATACAGAGGAGTGGATTACCAAATGATTATTTAGAGTTATGGAGAAAAAAAAAATCTGTTACTAGGCTCCAGGTGGTATCACCATCAAGAGATAGTCCTCTCTCTAGACAAATGTTACTGGAAACCGCAGCCCTTGTTTTCACTTCTTTTACACCCTACACTATTCTTAAAGGGGTGCTTTACAATAAAGGTATTTAATATTTGATAGATGAATAAATCCCAGGATCATTGTAAAATGCCCTGAATTGTTACCTCATCCACACACATAACACACACACACACACACACCCCACGTTACACACACACACAACACATTATACACTCACACATACCCCACCAGATTAATTTCTGAGAGATATTGTCCTAAACTTTCTAATTCTCATTCTGTTTCCTTGTCAACTGAGATGGTACCACAAGGGAATCGCCATCACATGATATGTACGTACTAAGGCTCATTTCAATTCTAGGGAGTTGACCCTTTACCTTTATCTGAAAATAAGGCAACATACAAATGTAATGTTCTTTTTATCGTTATTGTTATTTCAGTCATGCAGCACAATCATGCAGTCATGCAGCACAAACCGTGGCATACACATTTTAAAAATTGTTAATACAAAACAATAATAAACTAATCATTGAGTTATTAAAAACCAAGGGAAACATTTCTCGATTGAAGGCACTGGACTTAGGACTGAGGAAACCCCAGTGTGGTATCCTGTGGCTCCTCGTATGGGTTAGTAGAGGAGGGCCATACATTCTCCAAAACAGACTGGCACATGGACATTTGTAATTAAAAGATAACTAGATAATATTGAGTAAACCCATTTATCTTTGGAACAGGCAATTCCACTGAAGCAATTGGGCCTGATAGGAGAAGGTCTTCTTACAACCTGTCCACTGCCTATTATCTTGATGAACAAAGGTCCAAACCAAATTTTGAAATATCCTTCTGTTGGTCAAGGATGAGTGAGGATTTTGAGCTCAGTCAGAGACTATAGTGCAGATTCTAGGAGTGATACACTGTTTACAGCATTCTAAGTACAAAGAAATTTAAAGTTCTCTGTTAGCTCATGTTATTAGAGTACTTTAAATAAACTCTGTATTTCATCCATGACACACTATGTTAAGGAAAATGAAACTGCGCTATTGTAATTATACATAAATTTAAAGCATAGATTGCATCTATTATTATGCAGTTCTGCTTACAAAAATACAGTATTATGTATGTGTATATGTAATATATGTATACATGTGCATATATATACACACTTTTTTTAACCGGTAGGGGTGGCATTGTGACACCGTCCTGCCAATGAAACAGAAACAGAAGTCAGCTGGGGTGGTTTCTGAGAAAGCTTTGGCTTTTTTTGTTAATGGGGCATGTTTCAGTTGCTATTGCTGCATAACAAACTATCCAAAACATAGTTGCATAAAACATCCAGGGGTACAGGGGAATGGACGGCTTCCCTCAGCTGGAAAACCTCAAACTGCTGGGGTCTGGAATCATCTAGAGTACAGCTGTCTAGCAGAAATTTCTCCAGTGATGGAGCGATTCTATATCTGTGCCGTCCAATTTGACTGCCACTAGCCACATGTGAGTGAAGAAACCTCCAGATCCGCACTGTCCAATTGGGGAATCACCGGCCATATGGACCTATATAAACTTAAATTTAATTAAAATTAAATAAAATTTAAAATTCCATTCCTTAGCCCCCACTGGAGGTGCTTAATCTCTAGCACCTGGGTGGTGATGCTGCAAGGCTGGGCTGGGCTGGCACTGTCAGATGGAGCACTACACATGGCCTCTCCTTGTGGCCTGGGCCTCTCGCAGCACAGCACCTGGGTTCTGAGAGGGAGGAGGGAGTTTCTGGAGAATGAACATTCCAAGAGAGAAAGGTGGAATCTACCTGGTCTTTTATGACCCAGCCTCAGGAGTCACAAAGCACCACAAGGCATCACTATCGGTGGAAGTAGCCAGATTCAAGGGGAGGGGACATAGACACCACCCTTCAAGAGAGGAATGCCAAATAATTTGGGACCATTTTAAAAAATCACCACTGGGATGCTTCCATCGTCTTCTTGCCTCAAACGAGGATCTGATGGCAGGACCTGCAGCAGCCGTCTTAAAACCATGAAGAAAATGCAAGATAATCACAGAGATAGGGGCTCTGACTAATACTAGTAATTGCTTAGGTCTGTATCTCTTCTTAAGGGAGGAGGAAAACACTACTTTTTAAACCACATTAAATTGGGTGCTCTATGACTTGCAACTGAAAGTATTCCCAACAAAAAAACACCAATTTAATAGCTTTTAAGGAAACCTGAACTTGATTCTTAGAAAATCAAAATAATTTTTTTCTAGTCTAACATCTCAGGGCTTCTTTCTCATTATAAAACCTGAAAATGCTCATTGTGAAAATTTGGAGCATACAGATAGAAGTAAAGAAGAAAATAGCCATCACCTTTATCTCACCATTCAGTGATAATCATCGTTAAGCATCCTGCTCCATTTCTTTCCAAATAAATTTATACCGCACTTGCAGTTTTGTATCCTGCAACTCATTTAACATTATATTGTTCTTACCTTCTCCCTGACATTAAGCATTTGTCATAATCATCATTTTTAATGACTACATATTATATTCCAGTCTAAGAATTTAGAATGATTTATTTAATCATTGCTGAGCATGGTAATTGTTGAGAATTTTTCTGTATTAAAAATCATCTTTAACAAACATCTTTACATAAAAATCTAACTACATCACTGATTATTTACTTGGAATAGATTCCTATAAATGAACTTATCAAATCAAAGAGAAGGGACATTTTTAAGGCTCTTCATACGTAATGACAATCTGTTTTCCAAAAAGATTGTGCAATTTTCTCTCCCATAAACTGGGAGAGAAACTAAACTAAGCCTGCTGTCTCACTACATCGTAGCCAGCGTTGCCTATTAAGGTTTTTTTTTTTCTACTCCTGGCTAATTTGGTAGGTAAAAATGGTATCTCTTTGTGGTTTTAATTTGTATTATTTTCTTTGATTACATGTAGGATGAACATATTTTCACATATGATCTGCTCCTTGAGTGACTCTTTCTCTGAACTTTCTGTCCATGCTTTTTCTCCATCAGGGAGAAAAGGGATCTTTTGTGTTTTTTTCCTTCAATTTGTATGAGTACCTTGCATATTGTATGCCAAAAATGTGTCTGCACATGATTCTGATCATAAACTTCACCCTAGAACTTGCCCAAACATTTTAAACATGTGATTTTGATGCCTAGAACCTTGATTTATGATCTACTGTTTAACTTTTTAACATTCTGCCTGACTCAAAGGTTATCAATCCATGCTTTGAAAAAAAACAAAAAAATAGGCAAAATAAAATAGTTTCAATGCTCTTTCCTCAGGGCTCTTTCTCCTTGACCTGTCTGCCATATTTCACACTGTTTCCTGGTAACTACTTGAAATATTCCCTTTTGTCTTTTGAGACATTGCACGTTCTTGCTTCGATATAGGATATTCCCAGACCGGCTCCTGTTTCCTAGCTCGATGCTCTAGATGAGTGCAGCAGAAAAATTATGAACTCAGCATTAGAAGATCTGTGTTTGAGTCCTGCTCTGCCAGACAGCTGAGGATGGCCACTCTGCATCACAACCCTCATGTAATAAACCAGAAGCAATAATCACCCTCAGAGGCATATGAAAATCAAACCAGATGAAGCCTGTGGAAATGCTTTGTGAACTGCAAAGCCCTGCATAGATGCTAAGGTTTTCTTCGTTTCTCCCTCCCTCCCTCCCTTCCCCTCTCTCCTTTCCCTTCCTCCTCCCCTTCTCCACCCTCTCCTCCTCCTTTTACTTCACTTCTTGCATCTGGCAGAACTTCAAATACCATTTGATTCAGTTCAAGGAAGGAAATATGTGAAGTTGTTTTTAAACTACAAATATTAACATTCTCTTCTCTCATAAACAGTGTCCCCAATTCTGTCATTTTCACCTTCAAAATGTCTCTCAGAATCTCGTGCTCTGGTGTTTAATTCTTAGGTTACCTAAGTTTCTGTGTATTTATGTCCTGTCTCCTATGTTGGATTCCAAGCTTTCTTAGGGCAGGGATGTCTTGCTATTTTTGTACCTTTGTGCACCACTCTGTAGTGCCTTGCAGTCAATCAATATTGAATGATTGATGGCTTTGTTTTGTCACTGCCTCACCCAATGAAAGAACACAGAATATCTGAGGAAGGCTGAGTGTTCAGGGCGGATGGGGTAAAGAGTTCAGAAGGTGAGAATCTAGAGAGGAGGCTGGGTCTGTAGGCAGAAGCCAGAATTTGGAATTTTGCCTTTTCAGATGGGAAGATGTTGAATGATTTTTTCAGTAGGGAAATGTCATTATTTGGAATTCTGTTTGGAATATATTTTATTTACTCTGAACCTCCAGAGCCTAATCCAGTGCATGGTACCCAGGAATTGCCGTCAATGTGTATTGAGCTGCTGGACTTAATTTTATGACTCAACAGAATATAAATTTTTTCATTTGCTTGATTATTCTGAAGACAAAATACTATCTTTTAGGGAAGAAATAGGCTGTGCCTGTAACTAATATTTCTACCCACCTGGGAACAAAAGAAAAGGAAACTATTCTATGGCAGAAAAGAATTGTTATTGCCAAAAGCTTTTGTTTTCTGAAAAACAAACCTCCAGGTAGGTTGTTTTCTTCTACCTTTCCTGTCTGAGAGGGCATTGTCGTTACCCAGGCATTTTCCATTCCGCTTCCCACCAGGACCAGTCCTGATTTTTGTTTGAGGAACCATCCCTCTCCCACTCTCCATCCATGTGCTTTTGCTGGGATCTGAGCCTAAGCCAAAGACAGCTGGAACCTGGCATTCTCCTGGCCATTGTGATGGGGTCAGGGATGGCCCCTGACCTAATTAGTCCAATCAGAGCCAATAACTCTCAATTGTGGGACTTCTGTTTGAGCTATTGCAGATAAGGAATCTTCCTTCAAAACTCAATCTGGAAGTCTTTATTGTTGAGGCTCCTGGGACCATCTTAGCACCATGAGGAGAGAGCTTATCTGAGATTGCAACTAACCAGGCAGAACGTGGAGAAAAACCAACTCCTGGAGACAGCCCTTGAGCCCCTGCACCAACTCCTCCTGGACTTTCAGTTACAGGATATCTCAGCATGGGGTCCCCCAAAAGCAGAGCCTTAAGGCAAAGGGCCTTGTGCTACCACTTTAATATGGAGTGAAATCCCAGGCAGCAGGAGTGAGGGACAAAGGGAATAAAGCAGAGAAGGAGAAAACCGACCCAAGGTTGCTGCTCAGTACAATAGCTTGACCGCACCAGGCCAGTCCCCCAAGAAACCAGATAAACTGCATCTCAACACAGTCCATCTGGGGAAAGAAAGGAGGAAGAATTTATCTCCTAGTTCCCATCGCCTATCCATCAAAGACTCACGTCATGGGACATTAACTCTCCCACGTGGATGCCATGTAGGGCCCTGCACTCTGTGTCAACAGAGAAGTCCTGAGGCAGGAGCAAGAGACCCAGCTTGAAGTGGGAGCTATCAGATCACGCCTGTGTGGCATTAGACAGTGCAGATCTGCCCACGGCAGTGGCAGCTGGAAGGAGAGTAGGGGAACCAAGAGAACCAGAAGTGGCGCCTGAGAGGAATTCGATACTCAGGAGCTAATAATAAGTTCCTTTTTGGCTCAAGCCAGTTGGGGGGTTAAGTTTCTACCTAAGCAATCTTGTGTCCACAACCCCCACCTCCCCACCCTTGAACTGCCCTAGTGCTCACTTTCTGGGCCATTTGTTAGGGTTTCCTTCTTTGTTTACATAGTGTTTGTCTCCAAAAACTTCCTTTAGTTCAAATTACTATCTCTTCCAAAAATGAGAACAGAATGCTCACACTCGCCTCTCTGCCTACATTTCGAAACCATTAATTTATCACCTTGGAAGAGATCTGATTTTTGTGCCTTTTGAAATATCTGTTTGTTAGAAGAATTCTGTCAATGGTTTGGCTAAAAAGGCCTTAATTCAACACCTAACATTCTCCCTGATAAGACTTTGTCCTTCATGAATCTTTGTTGGATAAACACTTGGTGAATGAAGGAATGAACCAGTGAGTGAGTGAGTGTGAGTGAGGGATCCGGCTGCATTACCAGACAGAGGGTGTGATAAGGGCCACAGTGGCTTCTGGGGCACAGAGAGGGTGAGGCTGTCTTTGCCCAGGGGGTGGGGAAGGTGTGGCAAAGCAGAACAAGACCTTGGCGGGTGGGGAGGGCTTCACGGGCAGGCAGAGGTCGCTTCTCTCTGAACAGAGGATTGAGAGTAACAGGGGCTCAAGAGTGCACAGTCCTCGGAGGATTTGCAGCCTCACCTTGGAGGTACACAGCGCCAGGTGGGGGCACTAACATCTGGTCCAAGGTGGGGTTCAGGGATACCATGCCCCCGGGGCCAGGCCTGCAGCAGATTCCATGGGCTTAGACCTGGCCCCTCTGCTGACAGTTCAAACCATTCAAAATTTCAAACCATGGGACCTACTGACTTCTGAGTTTCCCACCCTGCCCTTTGGGCTTTAATTCGTGCTTCAAACCCACTAGTGCATTCTAAGTATTGCAAACAACAATTTCATGTGGTAGTCCTTTCAATAATAGTACAATTGACAAGAATTCATTGAGTGCCTGCTCTGTGCAAAGCCCCTAGAACTGGGCCTGGAGTTGTAAAGATGAATAATTCATGATCCCTACTCTCAAGAGACTTACAGTCCAGTGAAGGAAACAGATACATAAACAGAAACTTCCAGAACAATGTAAAGACCTCTCTAGTGGAGCCTACCTCACTTTTTACTGTCTTTATGTAATTGCCATATATAAAGCGTGATCCAACGTTTTGTGAACTTTGGAATCCTTGTTTATTTTATTTTTTCCTCCAGTACTATTTTGGGGTTTGGGATTGTTTTGTTTTGCTTGGTTACAAAGAGGGCTAGATATGCCTTAGCATTGCCTTGAAATTTTATCTGCCTTATCAACTAGCTCAGTCTTCTCTGAATTAGATCTGTCTGATCCCCTCCTCACCTGGAAAAGGCAGACCTTTGACAGGTGAGCTGGAAGTTGCTGCAGGAAGCAGCCAAGATGTGGTTTCTGAGGAGCAGATAGGAGGGTCTCTGGCCACAAATATGTTCTTAATAAGGGTCTGAAATCCCACCGTTAGAACTTTATTCCTTGGCAGGTACACAAGCCTCTGCGAGGAATAACACCTTAAATCCTGACCACTTGTCAACTGTAGTGGGGGATTTGTTTACAACCCAGAGGTCCTGGGAAGGCCTGAGGGAGAGCAGGAGGGGCAGGCCCCACCATCTTCTACAGATTTTGAGGATGATTCAGTTATCCATTCAGTTATCTATTGCTGTGTAATAAACCATGGCAAACCTTAGTGCCTTTAAACTCTAATGATGTATTGTTTCTTGCAGTGCTGTGGGGTGGCAATCTGGGGGATTCTGTGGGTCTCCCCTGGAACCACTCACTTGGCTACAGTCCTCTGATTCCGTTTGGAGGGCCCAAGTTGGCCTCATTCTTTTCTCTGGCAGTTGGTGCTGCTGTCAGCCACGGTCAAAATGGCCTTCGATCCTCCAGCAGGCTGGCTGGACTTCATCAAGGCATGGTGGTTGCAAGGCATGAGAGGGGGACAGGAGACGCTGTAAGACCCCTTCAGGCCTAAGCTCAGGAACTTGTACAACATTGTTTCCACCTCATTTCTATCTGTCAAAGAAAGCCTGGGAGCCTGCCCAGGTTAAAGGAGGCAAAATCAATGATATACTCCTTAATGAGAAGCAGCAACATCAGATTTTAAAGGAGCATGGACACTGGGAAGTGTGATTCCTTGGGGGCCATTATTCTAACACTCTACCACGGAGGTTTAGCCTTCAAGGCAGCTGGGTGGAGGAGTGGTGAGCCCCCAGTTCTTTGCCCAGGACTCTGTTAACTTTTGCCAGCAAAGGGGCAGCCTACAAATCCAGGGCCCTTGACTCCGTCAGATCACATAGCTACTATTTGGTTGGCCCATGAGTTGATAAAACATGTTCTTCACCAGTCCCAGTAATGTTCTGGTGAATAGGCTTTCTGGAACAGAAAAAAGAAGAAAGAAAGAAAAAAAAAACCCTGACTTGCCGCAGTTGCCAATTTCCATGGTATCAATACTCCTACCACAGCCAATTTCAAGCTCCCAATGTAATAATATCACTGAATGAGGAGTTTGAAGAGATAGGCATGATTAGCTCTCTGGCCTAAGCTGGATCTATATCTTTTCCTTATATCTAAAAATTTCTGGAGAAAGTAAATGAGCTTTTTGTTTGTTTGTTTGTTTACAACATGAACTTTTTTGGTGCCAAATGAACGAAACGTGTTAAGAAGACAGTCTTGTCTTGGAAAGTTGGGAGTTCCACAGCTATTAGGCAGGGAGGCCGTAGCGACCTTGGCGATGAGATGGGTTCTAAACATACCCAGTGATAGGTTTGTGTGGGCATTAGACAATTTCTGGGAAGGTGCTCACCTAACTAATAGTGGCTATTTCTGGAGGTGCGGGTGACTGGGAGAAGGTGGGTTGGGGTAAGGGACCTTTCTTTATGCGTTCCAGTGCCACCTTCATTTTTTTTTTTGTATAATGACCATGCATTAGATTTATAATTAAATAAAGCTAAATAAGCATACATAGAGTCACTGAACTTTATACAGACTCTCTGACTCAAGAGAACCTACGCCCAGATAAGTCAGGGAATTTGCCTGGTCAGGGGCACAGCCAAGACCAGGTCTCGGGTCTCTGGACTTCTGATTCAGAATTCTCTCCACCAGGCTTGGGCGGCCCCACCCACATGCAGCTTTAATCAGGAAGAAAGTGATGATTCTTACCACCCAGAGCTTGCGCAAGATTGGAGAGCCTCATCCAGGGAGTCTGGGCATAGCACTCAGGGAGTGTCCTCTGGAAGTAGCTTCCAAGCATGGCTGCTAAGGGGTGACAGCACAGAGCCCTTGGGGACATGTCCTGTGGCCCACTGCGGGTGTCATTTAGCAGGCTGTGGAGGGCTCCGGTTGTCATTGGCCTGAGAGGTCCTCCTGCCCTGTTTCTGAACCCTCTTCTGAGGACACTTCATCACTGGTACTAAATTGGTTCATTGAAAATTCTTTCTGTTTTCAGAGAGTTTAGTATTTCTTTGATTTTTTTCCCCTTTCTTCTTGTGCCCTTTTGCTTTAACAATCTTCAGGCTTCTACAAAGTAAGTACAAGGCCAGTCAAATGAAGTATGAAAACAACAGGCATCAATAAATTAAAATAACATGCAAAGGGCAGCCTTATCTTGCAATGAGAGGAGGACACATTTGTTTTTAAGGAAAGGTTTTGTCTTGTTTGGGATGAGTGTGGGAGGAGGGTCAGGGAGAACGGGCACCAGCAGACCAAGACAAATGGGGAACTGAAAAGAAAACCAAGTAGAGAGATCCCAGTTCTCCCGCAGCTCCGAGCTGTGTTCACGGCTGACCGTGGCTGCTGCAGTCCCAGCGGGCAGAATCTTCTCTGGACTGGGTTGAGCCCGGGGGCCCCAAGCCACCAGCCTCCATGCCCTTCTTGACACGCTGTGTTTTCTAGCACTCTGTGCTCCTTCCTTCTTAAGGCTCCTTGAGAGTGGCCTCAGATCTCATTTGTCTTAGTATCTCTCGAGTGCCTATCATAGCAGCTCATTCTTAGCAAGGGTTAGAAAAATGTGTGTCAAAGGAAGAAATCAAATTCAAAGCAACAAAGATATGCGAATGGACTTTTTTTCTTTTTTTGAGGGGTGGGAGCTTGGAGGTAGGTATGAAATAAAAAATTAAAAGCTGACCATGCTATGTCCCTGCCTTAAAGAGCCTACCAAGAAGTTCAAGGGATAGACTTTGACACAGATACAGGTTAATTACCGGATTAGCTCCTTGCTCTGGTGCCTACCACAGTGTCCAGATTGTGACCGAACATCAGGCTCGGTCTTCTTCTCTTGCCCAGCAGCAGGAGAGCAGCAGAACGAGGATGGAAGAAGGTCTGGATCCATGTTGCTGTGGATGCTAGGATGGATCCACGTGCTAACACTGTGCAGGTCCTGTCAGTCCAGGCCAAGGGCTAAGGCTGAGGCCCAGGGGGAGGGGAGGGGGCAGGGGAGCCAGTCAAGGTGGGCAGGAGCAGGAAGAGCCAGAAGGCAGGTTCCAGCCACAGCCTTAAAGAGTGCCAAGGGTCAAACTGGAGAAAGCAAGTTCAGGTGTCAGGTCCGAAGGGCAAGAGGAGGGCTGCAAGAGGGAGAGGACCCAGGTGGCCCTGGAATGGAGTTGGGAACGAGCTCGGCCAGAAGGGAGAAGGTCACCGTCCACAGCAAGACTTCAGAGGCGCCAGTTGTAAGGGTGTGGGTGGGTTGGGTCGGCACAAAAGCTCAAGGCCAGGACAGATACCTAGAACCTGGTTACTGAGCCTTTGCCATGTCCCTTGCAACTAAGCTCTTCGAGGTAGCCCAGGCCCCAGGAGGAGGAGGACTGTCTTACCCCTGGTCACGAATACTTCTGCAACCCTTTTCTGCCCTAGGCCTCGCTCTAGGACAGTTTCCTTCCATCTGCAGCAAACTGAGAAAAATAAAGACAATGTAAAAGAGCTTTACGTAAAGTTAGTTTCCATTTCCAGTGTCAAGGGCTGCCTCACTTTGGGTGACAAGATGGCTTTTCTTTTATGAAATAATGCAATGGTAGGTAACAGATTTTGGGGGGTTGTTTGAATGGCCTCACTACTTGGCTATGTTAAAAAGATAGCAATATTGGTCCCCAAATTTATGAGGGGAAATATTAATAAAATATCACCTCCCTGAGGCTAAGGCTACTTATAATTGTGCCTAAGAGTCTCCCCCTGAGTACCTCTTTGTTGCTTATATGTGGCCCTCTCTCTCTAGCTAAGCCACCTTGGCAGGTGAACTAACTGCCCTCTCCGCTATGTGGAACCCGACTCCCAGGGGTGTAAATCTCCCTGGCAACGCAGGATATGACTCCTGGGGATGAATCTGGACCCAGCATCGTGGGATTGAGAACATCTTCTTGACCAAAAGGGGGATGCAAAATGAAACAAAATAGAGCTTCAGTGGCTGAGAGATTTCAAACAGAGTCGAGAGGTCACTCTGGTGGACATTCTTACACACTATATAGGTAACCCTTTTTTAGGTTTTAGTGTATTAGAATAGCTAGGAAGGAAATACCTGAAACTGTCAAACTGCAACCCACTAGCCTTGACTCTTGAAGACAAGTGTGTAATAATGTAGCTTACAAGGGGTGACAATGTGATTGTGAAAACCTTGTGGATCGCACTCCCTTTATCCAGTGTACAGATGGATGAGTAGAAAAATGGGGACAAAAACTAAATGAAAAATGGGGTGGGATGGGGGGAATGATTTGGGTGTTTTTGTTTGTTTGTTTGTTTTTTTTACTTTTATTTTTTATTCTTTCTGGTGTAAGGAAAATGTTCAAAAATAGATTGGGGTGATGAATGCACAACTATGTAATGGTACAATGAACAGTTGATTGTACATCATGGATGATTGTGAAAATATCTCAATAAAACAGAATTAAAACAAATAAATAAAAAAAAAATCACCTCCCAGTCTGGACAGTAGTACTCCTACTACTCTCAGGAGCTGTAATCCTATACCTGAACCCCAGATCCTGTGGCTTAGATTCTGCTTCTGGCTCCCAAAACACCACGACAATCATCATCAACAACGACACTTACAGAGCACACACTTTGAGCCAAGCGCTCTCCCACACCTTTACAGTTGCTCATTAGTTCCTCCTCTCATTTTGACCTCTTGCCCACCAATATATGCCTAATAACTGGGTGTGGCCCCCTGCTCTGACCTACTCAACTGTCACTGAACCCCAGTTCTGATGACACCCCTATGCAGGTTTCAGCAGATCATATCACGAGATGAGTTGCTGTCTCAAACACAAGTACACAAAGATGCTTCATCACTAAGACAGAAGAAACCTCAGCTTCAAGCTCTCTTCATCCCTGCTGCTGACTGTCTCCTTTTCTAACTGTTCTGGGAATATTCCATTAACCTGTGGCAAAAACGTATTTCTTGGACTTTGGTTGCTTTCCTGGTAGCTTATTTTACCTGGACCCTTTTCTTTAATTGAGATCAAATTCACACAACATAAAATTCACCATTTTAACCATTTTAAAGTGTGCAATTGAGTGGTTTTTAGTATATTTACAATGTTGTGCAATCAACACCACTATCTAACTCCAGAAAGAAACCCCATACCCATTAGCAGTCACTCCCCATTCCCCCCTTACCCTACCTCCTGGCAACCACTACATCTACTTTCTGTCTCTAAGGATTTGCCTATTCTGGACATGTCACATGAATGAAATCATACAACATGTGGCTTTTTGTGTCTGGCCTCTTTTACTTGGCATGTTTTCAAGGTTCACCCATGTTGTAGTATGTATCAGTACTTCACTTCTTTTAATATTCTGTCGTATGGATGGACCACATTTTGTTTATCCATTCACCAGCTGATAGATATTTGGGTTGTTTCCACTTTTTGGCTATTATAAATAATGCTTCTGTGAACATGCGCGTATAGGATTTTGTGTGGACAGGTGTTTTCAATTCTTTTGAGAATACCCATAGGGATAGAATTACTGGGTCATATGATAACTGTATGTTTAACTTTCTGAAGAACCACCAGACTGTTTTCCAAAGCTGTTGACCATTTTACATTCCCACCAGCAAGGTATGAGGGTTCCAATTTCTCCACATCCTTGCCAACACTTATTTTCCATCTTTTAAAAAATTATCATTATAGTCATCCTGGTAGGTAGGAAGTGGTATGTCATTGTGGATTTGATTTGCATTTCCCTAATGACTAATGGTGTTGAGCATCTTTTCGTGTGCTTCCTGCCCTTTGTATATCTTCTTTATCTTCTTTGGATAAATGTCTGTTTAAGGCCCTTGCCCATTTTATAATTGGGTCATTTGCCTTTTTGTTGTTGGAGTAAGGGTTCTTTATAAATTCTGGATACAAGTCCTTTATCAGATATATTATTTGCAAACTGCCTGGACCCTTGCAGGCACTCCCTACCATGGGGAGCCCCTGCTTCTGAGAGCTCATACCTACAAAAGCCCAGGTGCATATTTCATTCTTTTCTGGCTTTATCCAAGGAACAATGAAGCCACCTGGGTTGACAGCTCCATCTGGGGGCAGGGAGGGCTGTCTCTGGGTCCTGTGTGTAGGTGTGTATGGGAATTTAAGAAGGTGTGACTTGGGCTTTCAGCCTGCTTGTGCTTCAGGGTCTGAAAAGTTTTTGATTAGAGTCACCACCGGGCCAGAAAATTGTGTCCAGTGCTGGACTGAGCCATACTGAAGCCTGAGGCAAAAGGAAAATGCAGTAATACTGATCCTGCCTTTACTTAACATTGAAATATTTTGCTCAAAATAGATTTTTTTGTATTAATTTATATTTTTAAATATTGCATGAAAATATTATTTATCTTGATTCCTGAGCTTTTCTGCATGCCCTTAAATTTTGTGCCTGAGGTAGTGCCTCTCTCGCCTCACTAACTAGTCCAAGCCTGATTGTGCCTGCAAAGACTTAACAAGATGCATGTGCTGCCAAGCTCAGATGCTAGCAAACACAGTTCATTTTTATTAGGTTCATTAGATGGTACTAGCTCTTTCACCCAAGGTCATCTCTTCCCAGACCCCATCCCACCTGGAAGTGCAGTCCTGCCTTGCAATTCCTAACCACTGGCTGCATCTCCACTCCCCTTACCAGCCCCTTACACTGACTGCCTGGTTGGATCTCCTACTGGACACCACCAGACCCTCTGAAGACTGCGCACGACCCCTGGGGAGAGAGCCACCTGCTGCCCAACGCTGGGCCCCTCACACTAACCACCTGTCCTGCTGGACCTTTCCCCATGTACTTGCATCTGACTCCCCTGGGCCCTCATGCCACCCTCCTAGCTCACTGTCCTTTACTACTTGCTTCCTGCTAGGACCTTCCCTGAAAAAATACCCTACCCACCAAGTGACTCTTTCTGGTTTCTGGATATAGCCTTTATCATGCCCCCTGAGCAATGCAAACCTTGAGTCAAAAACTGCACTCTTTCCCAGGCCTGGAGTTGTTGCTTTCTCAATCGTTGAGGGCATGTGCTACATTTAATATGCTTTACTTGTATTAACACATATGCATCTCACCATGACTTTATGAGGCAGATACTATCATCATCTGCATTTTACACATGGGCAAACCAAAGCCCAGAGAGGTAAAGTCACTTGCCCAAGGTCACACAGCTGGAAACTGGCAGAAGTGGGCTTTGAACCCAGGTTCTAGAACTCATCTCTTAACTGCTACATTATCTGGCTTCTCCTAAAAATCTAAGAAGCTCTGCTCTACAAAAGCTGTGTTTTCTGAGAAGCCCTATAAGGCACTGGGAAGTTTGGGGTCAGATGTCTTAAATTTAAAGCCCAACTCTTCTGCTTATGAGCTCCATGACCGTAGGAAGTTGCTTTAATTCTCCAAGTCTCAGCTCCCACCTCTTCGTGGTTGCCATTCTGCTCAGCACTGAGTACTCAAAGGTCACAATCATCACCCCATCCTTTAGGTTCAAGCCTTAGCAATGCAGACATATCCTGAGCGGTACTTAACTTGGTACTCGTGATATGTTCGTCACAACTAAAAAGAATAAAATTGCACCTTACGTGTAAAACCTTCTATTGCTGATGGACATGGTGAAGTCTGGGCTTTGGAGGTGGGATGCCCAGGTTGAAATCCTGACTCTGCAGTAGTGTGTGACCTTGAGCTAATTTCTTAACTTCCCTCTGCCTTGGTTAGCTCATCTTTAAGATGGGATGATAATAATAATAGTGCCCACCTCGTGTAGGGTGGTTATGCTGATTATATGACTTAATATAAGTAAAGCCTTTAGAACAATGCTCGGTATACACAGTAAGCTCTACATAAGTAAAAACGGTGATTAGCCTCTGGGGAACAGGGAACATTTTGCAATGTAGGAAACAAAGGCTCTGTGGGCCTAAATGATTCGCTCAAGATCAGGCAGCTTTGCATAGTGAACCCAGGATTTAAATCCAGAGCCTCTGCTGAAAAACTCCCCGGCTCTTCCATTTCTCCCAAGAGTTTCTCATTTCCATTTCCGACATGACTGCCTGTTGGCTCTGACCCCCGGGTCACCAGTCTCCAACCACCCTCATCCTTTCCTGCAAAGTCAGGCTCCTTCTAACGTGTAATGCTGCTGTTCGGTGCAGACCTGGGCCCATTCAGCAGCTGTCCACCTACATGTTGCAGCTAGAGCTATGCAGAACAACAACCGTCAGTGGGGAGGACACTTAGCTCCATCAGGCGCCTAATTATGCAAACCCTGAACACGAGAAATGAAAGCGAGATTGTGGCCTGCCGAAGGATGACGGATGATGCTGGCTGGTTTTATCTCGCCCATTGTATAGGCCGCAGGCTCTATCGCAGAGCAGCTCAGTATCTCGGCTGCTTTGTTGCAGGCGCTGGGGCAATGAAGGCTCGACTGGGTTAATATAATTCACCGGTGACTCACTCCCTGGAGAGGACCTGTGATGGATCATTAAGCTGTCTTGGAGCTTATTTCAGGCCCACACCCCCAAGACGAATGCTCTCGGTTTGTTTATCAGGGCTCCAACAATAGGCCACTATGCTCCTTCTCCACAACTCGGTTACACAATCTTTCCCCTCGTGTCTTTCAGCCACCCACTGAAAATCTGTCTGCACACCCAGCCTGCACGCCCTCTTCCTCCACTGAATGCCCGACCGGCATGCCACCTCCTGTCTCCGATGGGTTTGCTCACTTCCTTCTTGACGAGCTTGACTCTGCCCACCGGGTCTCACCTAAAAGGAAAGGCCTCATTCGCCTCCCTCAACCCTCAGGTGGGCAGATTTTGATCCCCACCCCAAATCTTATACGCGCTCACCCTACACTGGATTTAGGCCTCTGCATTATCCCTCTTCTGGTGCCTTGTGAAAGTACTGGCTCTGCCAGGTCCCCGTCCACCCAGAGTTCTTAGACTGAGTCTTTTTGTAAAAAATTGTTTGTTTATTAAAAAATATAAGTAACCCATGGATACTACAGAAAAAAGAATACAAATCACCCATAATCCTGTAACCCAGAAATAATCTCTATTAACATGTTGGGGGTACATCCTCTTGGATTTACCTCCTCACATTCCAAAGTTTTCCTCTGTGCCCTTCCTTACTGGGCACCTCTGAGAGGTCCCCCAAGCCTGGTATATTGGAAGTATGCAGGTGACATTTCTTTAATGAGCATCTACTACAGGACATGATATATGGGTTAACTTTCATGTGGATCTAGATCTACATTGTGGAATCACCTTCTTTGTGATTCAGGTGAGAATTTCTTGCTTGTGTTTCTGGAATATTCCCCCTGTGGTCTCTAGGCCTCCAGCAGATCCCCCATGTCAACCTCCAGCAGAGAAAGACACCAAGACACCATCAAGTCATTCCTCTGCTCGCAGCCCTTCAGTGGTTTTCCATCGTCTTTAGGAAAGAATCAGGACTCTTCGGCGGCTCTTCATGACATGAGGCTTGTGTACTTTTCCAGTTTCATCACGTGCTTCCCCATGAAAGTCTTCACTCTAGACCCTTATCAGATAATTTTCTTCCTAGAATGGAACTGCTCTTTGCATCCCAGGATCTTCCTATGTGCTGCTCCCTCTGCCCAGAATGAGCTTCCCTTCCTCCTCTTTTGTCTAATTTCTACTTTTCAGGCATCACCTCCTCCAGGAAGCCTTCCCTCACCACCCAACCCCCAATCTTTTCCCATCTCATTTAAGCACTTCTCCTCTGTGAGGACATGACATGCTACTATAGAACTTGACTCACTCTTAAAAATATGGTGTCTTGTCCCTCTCCTCACCAGTTTATGGGTTACTTGAGGGCAGGGATCATGTTTTTTGAGTCTGTTTTTTCTATCCATTAACAAAATGTCTAGCCCACAGTACACATATTCAGTTCAAAGAAATTATTTTTTGATGCCTAAAATGTAAAAATGAGGAATATACCTGTAGCTGCTCAATGTTATTAGGAGGTAAACATTTTTATTCAATCCAAGTATAATGTAAATTTCAAAACTGATCTAGACACACATTTGTACACACCTATGATCACAATGCTTTACAGTTACAAAGTAGGACTATGTAAATTATCTCTTTTAATCTCATTTCAACGTCACAATAGCCACAGGAGATGGAAATTATTTCCACATTACAAATCAGCAAGATTCAGGGATTTGTCAGGATGTTACAAATAGTAAATGGCAGGGCCAGAATTTGAACCAAGGTCAAAATAATGATCATCTTCTGAAGAAAAGAGTGGGATTTGATTGTCTTTCATGTTTTTTGGAAGCAGAAATTTGTTTTCATCTAATGGGCCCCTCCCTCATCTGGCTCCTCATAATTTAGCAGATGAATAATCAGGGATTCACTTCTTTTTCGAAGGTAACCAGGGAACTTAGGAATAAAGCGTAGATGGGTGATCGTGGCGTTGCTTTCCGGCCGACCTTCAGTACGACTGCTGCCACCAAGTTGCTTGGCTCCCCTTTCCCTTCCTCATCTCACAAAAGGATAAACTTTCCCAGGCATCTTTCCTCAACAAAACATTTTCCAGTCAACTCGAAGAAGGTGGTGGGTTGTTCCCCACAAACAAAGTACTGCCAATCCAAGTAACATGGTAGATAGTTCTTAGTAGAGGGCCCTAATATTGAATGTTCCTTATTGATGGAAAAATGCCTTGATATGTTCTGTAGGCTCTCATTCACTCATTCATTCAGGAAACATTTACAGGGGGTCTAGTAATAACTGTTAATAACAGTAGCTATCTTTATTGAGGGCTTAATGTGCAAGAGGCACTGTTCTGTGTGCTTTACAAGTAGTAAGTCATTCAATCCTCAATAACCCTCAGGGAGGTACTATTATTATGACAATTTTGTAGATGAGGAAACTGAGAAACAAGAGAGGGTAAGTAACTTGCCTGAGGCCACAGAGCCTCCAGTATACTGCCTCTCCTGCCATGCGCAAGCCTCTGCCAGCTTTGGGAACATGTTGGTGATTGTAACACAGGCCCTGCCCTCAAGGAACTCATGTGCCATGCAAGAGAGATATGGGGCAAAGAATTGCAATGTCTTGTGACAAATATTCCACCACGCTAAAGACATGTGCAAAGTCATAAGGAAGCACAAGACAAGAATGTTTTAACGGGTAGCTGATGATTGGAGGAGTCGTCATAGAGGAGCTGACATTTTAGCTGGGTCTTAGAGGATAACTAGGGGCTCAGTAGATTGAAAGGGAGGGGTTCGTTGTGGAGACAGATCTTTGCAGAGGGGTTGGAACATGCCAAGTGTGGAGGTGGAAAAGAGTAACTTGTTTGAAGATGAGTGAGACGCTCTGAGTGGTTGGCTCACAGGGCCCCCAGGGGAAAGCAGCAAAAAATGGGCTGGTATGGTAGGTTGGAGACCCTCCAAATCATGGAGAGTCTACAGGGATTGTCCTTCATCTTGTGATAAATGGGGAGTTTTTGAAGGTATTGAAACAGAAGAGTGTCATGATTAGATTTATGTTATACCTACGAGCAATGGAAAAATGGGCAGATGGGAGAGAATTTAAAAGGAAGCCAAGAAATCAGTTAAAAGGCAATTAGAATAATCAGGCAAGAAACATAGTCCTCCAAAGGAAGAGCTGGTTGGAGAAGTATTTTAAGTAGATCAACAACCTTGATGACCCTAAAGCTTCTCACTTGGGCCTTGCATGCA